>NC_057795.1:156542341-156674228 GCF_018294505.1 Triticum aestivum | reverse complement strand
CCAATGCCGTCAACGCAATAATCTGCGTGCGAGGAAGAGAGAAGGGGAGGGCAAAACGGAGACAAACAAGAGAAGGGTTAACGATAGGGAGAATCTCTCTCTGAATCCTAATCAGTTTAGAGACGGACGAACACACAGAAAGGCAAGGGAGTTGCTGGAGAATAGCTTGGGTTCGGGCGCCAGGAACCTGGGGGTGCGGCCCTTTGTAGGCGAGAGAACCAGAACCGGGGCTTTTCTGGGCAGTCCATCGGGAGAAGCGGGTCGAGTCCTGCTACTCCCGTAGGAGTTGTTGGATTCCCCGAAGAGGAAAGATGATGTAGCACAACAACAGAAAGTATTTCCCTTAGTTAAGAACTATGGCACCCCGGCTCGGAGAGACCGGAAAACCCCGTATCCCAGCCCAGAGATCAAGTCTTCTGGAATACGGCACTGCTTGGCATAGAACAAATCAGCTCTTATTACAAATGATATGGATACAATGGTTCCAATATCACAACAGATTACATCGGCATGGTGACACTATGCCTGATAGGTTGCTCTATGCTAGCAGTAGAACAACTCGTAGGAGTGGAAGAACTTCTAGCAGCGGAACAACAATGACAGTGATGGACTCCACTCCAAAGGGACTCTGGCTGGAACGCATGTCCTAGCTCGCAAACTCGGGATCCTTGGCAATCAATCAAACACGGCATGACCTGCAAACTGGCATGACACGTCAGGTGAGTATTTTGATTGTACTCACAAGCTCACATCAACAAAGCAATCAAACCAAACAACAGCATGGCATTAACAGGTTAAAGCAATGAAGAACATGATTCCACTAGAACAATATGAGCATGGCATGAACATATGAACATGATGACACTAGCATGCAACATGTTTAAACTATCGTGGTTCACTTACTCTGCTCGGGGTTACCTCATAATCACCACATGAATTAACTTACCATTGTGGGCATCACACGATCATCTCAGGATCAAATCAAGCTTGGTATTAACAATACCATAGTGACCACAAGACCACAAGGAGGTTGATCTTTACCCGGGATCACCACATGACACCATAAATACCAACCAACCTCGGTATCCACGATACCACTGTGATCCTCTTATGATCACATAAAGATTAACCAACTTCTTTCATCATCGAACCGGGGTTGTTATTATTAGTTGGGTTATTATTACCGTTGACCCATGATACGTCTCCAACGTATCTATAATTTTTTATTGTTCCATGCTATTATATTATCTGTTTGGGATGTTTATATGCATTAATATGCTATTTTATATTATTTTTGGGACTAACCTATTAACCTAGAGCCCAGTGCCAATTTTAGTTTTTCCTTGTTTCTGAGTTTTACAGAAAAGGAATATCAAACGGAGTCCAAACGGAATAAAACTTTCACGATGATTTTTCTTGGACCAGAAGACACACGTAGGACTTGGAGATGAAGTCAAAGGAATCACGAGGCGGCCACAAGCCTTAGGGGCGCACCCTGAGGGCTTCTGGGTCCCTCGGAGCTCCTCTAACCCTAATTCTTGGCCTGTAAATTCAGAAATATTCCCAAACAACCAGAAGCGTCCACCAAAATACTTCTCTATCGCCGTAACCTTCTGTACCTGTGAGATCCCATCTTGGGGCCTTTTCCGGCATCCTGCCGGAGGGGTTCTCATGGAGGGCTTTTACATCAACTCTATTGCCCTTCCGATGAAGCGTGAGTAGTTTACCACAGACCTATGGGTCCATAGCTAGTAGCTAGATGGCTTCTTCTCTCTCTTTGATCTCCAATACAATGTTCTCCTCGATGTTCTTGGAGATCTATCCGATGTAATATTCTTTTGCGGTGTGTTTGTCGAGATCCATGAATTGTGGATTTATGATCAGATTATCTATGAATATTATTTGAATCGTCTCTGAATTCTTATATGCATGATTTGATATCTTTGTATTTCTCTTTGAATTATCGGTTTGGTTTGACCAACTAGATTGGTTCTTCTTGCAATGGGAGAGGTGCTTAGTTTTGGGTTCAATCTTGCGGTGTCCTCACCCAGTGACATAGTAGGGGTAGCGAGGCACGTATTGTATAGTTGCCATCAAGGGTAAAAGATGGGATTTTCATCATATTGCTTGAGTTCATCCCTCTACATCATGTCATCTAACTTAAGGCGTTACTCTGTCTTATGAACTTAATAATCTAGATGCATGCTAGATAGCGGTCGATGTGTGGAGTAATAGTAGTAGATGCAGAATTGTTTCGGTCTACTTGACACGGACGTGGTGCCTATATTCATAATCATTGCCTTGGATATCATCACAACTTTGCACTTTTCTATCAATTACTCGACAGTAATTTGTTCACCCACTATATGCTTTCTTTCAAGAGAGAAGCCTCTAGTGAAACCTATGGCCCCCGGTCTCTTTTCCATCATATATTTTCAGATCTATAAACCAAAAAAACCCAAAAATACCTCGCTGAGTTTTATTTACTTTATTTTGTTTTACGTGTTAGTAATGTTTTATATCTATCTCTATCAGGTCTCATCCTTGCAAGTGACCGTGAAGGGATTGATGATACGTCCATTTTGCATCATGCTTTTATATCAATATTTATTGCATTATGGGCTGTCATTCCACGTTATGTCGCAATACTTAAGGCTATTCTCTCTTATTTTACAAGGTTTACATGAAGAGGGAGAATGCCGGCAGCTGGAATTCTGGGCTGGAAAAGGAGCAAATATTGGAGGCCTATTCTGCGCAACTCCAAAAGTCCTGAAACTCCACGGAATGTCTTAAAATAAATAAAGAAAAACCGTCGCCAAAGATGAAGGCCAGGGGGCCCACACCCTGCTCACGAGGGTGGGGGCGCCCCCCTGGGCGGTCCCCCCTACCTCGTGGGCCCCCTGGTGGCTCTCCGACGCCCATATTCTCCTATATGAAGTCTTTCGATGAGAAAAAATAGAAGGCAACCTTTCGGGACGAGACTCCGCCGCCACGAGGCGGAACCTTGGCGGAACCAATCTAGGGCTCCGGCAGAGCTGTTCTGCCGGGGACACTTCCCTCCGGGAGGGGGAAATCATCACCATCGTCATCACCAACGCTCCTCTCATCGGGAGAGGGCAATCTCCATCAACATCTTCACCAGCACCATCTCATCTCCAAACCCTAGTTCATCTCTTGTATCCAATTCTTGTCTCCAAGTCCGGGATTGGTGCTAGTAGGTTGCTAGTAGTGTTGATTACTCCTTGTAGTTGATGCTAGTTGGTTTATTTGGTGGAAGATCATATGTTCAGATCCTTTATGCACATTATTACCCCTCTGATTATGAACATGAATATGCTTTGTGAGTAGTTACGTTTGTTCCTGAGGACAAGGGAGAAGTCTTGCTATTAGTAGTCATGTGAATTTGGTATTCGTTCGATATTTTGATAAGATGTATGTTGTCTAACCTCTAGTGGTGTTATGTGAACGTCGACTACATAACACTTCACCATTATTTGGGCCTAGAGGAAGGCATTGGGAAGTAATAAGTAGATGATGGGTTGCTAGAGTGACAGAAGCTTAAACCCTAGTTTATGCGTTGCTTCGTAAGGGGCTGATTTGGATCCATATGTTTCATGCTATGGTTAGGTTTACCTTAATACTTTTGTTGTAGTTGCGGATGCTTGCAATAGAGGTTAATCATAAGTGGGATGCTTGTTCAAGTAAGAACAGCACCCAAGCACCGGTCCACCCACATATCAAATTATCAAAGTACCGAACGCGAATCATATGAGCGTGATGAAAACTAGCTTGACGATATTCCCATGTGTCCTCGGGAGCGCTTTTCCTATTATAAGAGTTTGTCCAGGCTTGTCCTTTGCTACAAAAAGGATTGGGCCACCTTGCTGCACTTTATTTACTTTTGTTACTTGTTGCTCGTTACAATTTATCTTATCACAAAACTATCTGTTACCACTTATTTCAGTACTTGCAGAGAATACCTTGCTGAAAACCGCTTATCATTTCCTTCTGCTCCTCGTTGGGTTCGACACTCTTACTTATCGAAAGGACTACGATAGATCCCCTATACTTGTGGGTCATCAAGACTCTTTTCTGGCGCC
The DNA here is from genome assembly GCF_018294505.1 of Triticum aestivum. NCBI lineage: Eukaryota > Viridiplantae > Streptophyta > Magnoliopsida > Poales > Poaceae > Triticum > Triticum aestivum. Next base: position 156,670,128 of record NC_057795.1, on the reverse strand, counting down.
GTTGCCGGGGAGTGAAGCGCCTTTGGTAGGTGGAATTTGGTAAGGAAAAATTTATTTAGTGTGCTGAAATTTTCTGTCACTTGTTACTATGGAAAGTAATTGTCTGAGGGGCTTGTTCGGGGTATCTTCACCCCGTCCAGTAGAGCAAAGAGTTGCTCCTCAACCTACTCAACCTACTGAACCTATTGAAAATGAAACTCCTTTTGAGATTCCTTCGGGTTGATGGAAAAACTGCTAGCTAACACTTTTACAGGAGATGGAACAAAGCATCCTGATGAACATCTACGCTATGTGGATGATGTTTGTGGACTATTTAAGCTTGCAGGTATACCCGATGATGTTGTTAAGAAGAAGGCCTTCCCTTTATCTTTGAAGGGAGACGCATTGACATGGTATAGGCTATGTGATGATATGAGATCATGGAACTATAAAAGATTGAAATTGGAATTTCATCAAAAGTATTACCCTATGCATCTTGTTCATCGTGATCGCAATTATATATATAATTTTTGGCCTCGCGAAGGAGAAAGCATCGCTCAAGCTTGGGGGAGGCTTAAATCAATGTTATATTCATGCCCCAATCATGAGCTCGCAAGAGAAGTGATTATGCAAAGTTTTTATGCTCGGCTTTCTGATAACAATCGCACCATGCTCGATACTTCTTGTGCTGGCTCTTTTATGATGAAGACTATTGAATTTAGATGGAATTTATTGGATAGAATTAAACGCAACTCTGAAGATTGGGACCTCGACGAAGGTAAGGAGTCAGGTATGACACCTAAGTTTGATTGTGTTAAATCTTTTATGGATACCGATATTTTCCGTAAGTTTAGCACTAAATATGTACTTGACTCTGAGATAGTAGCTTCTTTCTGTGAATCTTTTCCTACTTATGTTGATCTCCCCAAGGAGAAGTGGTTTAAATATCATCCTCCCATATAAGTAAAAGTAGCTGCACCTATTAAATTTGAAGAAAAGATTGTCACTTATAATGATCCTATTGTTCCCACTTCTTATGTTGAGAAACCACCTTTCCATGTTAGAATGAAGGATCATGCTAAAGCTTCAACTGTTGTTCGTAAAAGCAATACTAGAACTTATACACCTCCTGAGCAAGTCAAAGTAGAACCTAATATTGCTATTGTTAAAGATCTCTTGTCTGATAATATTGATGGGCATGTTATTCAATTCTATGGTGAAACTGCCAGAATTGCTAAACCTTGTGATAGAGATAAACATAGACCTGTGGTAGGCATGCCTGTTATTTCTGTTAAAATAGGAGATCATTGTTATCATGGCTTGTGTGATATGGGTGCTAGTGCTAGTGTTATACCCATTGACTTATACAAAGAAATTATGCATGATATTGCACCTGCTGAGTTAGAAGATATTGATGTTACAATTAAACTTGCCAATAGAGATACTATATTTGCAATGGGAATTGTTAGAGATGTTGAAGTCTTGTGTGGAAAAACCAAATATCCCACTGATTTTCTTGTTCTTGGTTCTCCACAAGATAGCTTTTGTCCCATTATATTTGGTAGACCCTTCTTGAATACTGTTAATGCTAAGATAGACTGCAAAAAGAATGTTGTTACTATTGGCTTGGATGATATGGTTCATGAGTTTAATTTCTCTAAATTTAGTAAACAACATCGTGAGGAAGAATTGCCTAGTAAGGATGAAATTATTGGTCTTGCTTCTATTGCCGTACCTCCTAGTGATCCTTTAGAACACTATTTGCTAGACCATGAAAATGATATGTTCATGAATGAAAGAAGGGAAATAGATGAAGTATTCTTTAAACAGGAACCTATTCTGCAACACAATTTGCCTGTTGAAATCCTAGGGGATCCTCCTCCACCCAAGGGTGATCCCGTGTTTGAGCTTAAACCGTTGCCTGATAATCTTAAATATGCTTATCTTGATGAAAAGAAAATATATCCTGTCATTATTAGCGCTAACCTTTCAGAGCATGAAGAAGAAAGATTATTGAAAACTCTGAAGAAGCACCGTGCCGCTATTGGATATACTCTGGATGATCTTAAGGGCATCAGTCCCACTCTATGTCAACATAAAATAAATTTGGAAGCTGATGCCAAACCAGTTTGTGATCCTCAACGACGTTTGAATCCTAAAATGAAAGAAGTGGTAAGAAAGGAAATACTCAAGCTTCTGGAGGCAGGTATAATTTATCCCGTTGCTGATAGTCAGTGGGTAAGTCCTGTCCATTGTGTCCCTAAGAAGGGAGGTATTACTGTTGTCCCTAATGATAAAGATGAATTGATTCCGCAAAGAATTATCACAGGTTATAGGATGGTAATTGATTTCCGTAAATTAAATAAGGCTACTAAGAAAGATCATTACCCCTTACCTTTTATTGATCAAATGCTAGAAAGATTATGCAAACATACACATTATTGCTTTCTAGATGGTTATTCCGGTTTTTCTCAAATACCTGTGTCGGCTAAAGATCAATCAAAGACTACTTTTACATGCCCTTTTGGTACTTTTGCTTATAGACGTATGCCTTTCGGTTTATGTAATGCACCTGCTACCTTTCAAAGATGCATGATGGCTATATTCTCTGACTTTTGCGAGAAAATTTGTGAGGTTTTCATGGACGACTTTTCCGTCTATGGTTCCTCTTTTGATGATTGCTTGAGCAATCTTGCTCGAGTTTTGCAGAGATGTGAAGAAACTAATCTTGTCTTGAATTGGGAAAAGTGCCACTTTATGGTTAATGAAGGTATTGTCTTGGGGCACAAAGTTTCTGAAAGAGGTATTGAAGTTGATAAAGCCAAGGTTGATGCTATTGAAAAGATGCCATGTCCCAAGGACATCAAAGGTATAAGAAGTTTCCTTGGTCACGCCGGATTTTATAGGAGGTTCATTAAGGACTTCTCAAAAATCTCTCGGCCTCTGACTAATTTATTACAAAAAGATGTACCATTTGTCTTTGATGATGATTGTGTAGAAGCATTTGAAATACTTAAGAAAGCATTAGTCTCTGCACCTGTTGTTCAGCCACCTGATTGGAATTTACCCTTTGAAATTATGTGTGATGCTAGTGATTATGCTGTAGGTGTGTTCTAGGGCAAAGAGTTGATAAGAAATTAAATGTTATCCATTATGCTAGTAAGACTCTAGACAATGCTCAAAGAAATTATGCTACTACCGAAAAGGAACTTTTAGCAGTTGTATTTGCTTGTGATAAATTCAGACCCTATATTGTTGATTCTAAAGTAACTATTCACACAGATCATGCTGCTATTAAATATCTTATGGAAAAGAAAGATGCAAAACCTAGACTTATTAGATGGGTTCTCCTGCTGCAAGAATTTGATTTACATATTGTTGATAGAAAAGGAGCTGAGAACCCCGTTGCAGACAACTTATCTAGGTTAGAGAATGTTCTTGATGACCCACTACCTATTGATGATAGCTTTCCTGATGAACAATTAAATGTCATAAGCACTTCTCGTAGCACTCCATGGTATGCTGATTATGCTAATTATATTGTTGCTAAATTTATACCACCTAGCTTCACATACCAACAAAAGAAAAAGTTTTTCTATGACTTGCGACATTACTTTTGGGATGACCCACATCTTTATAAAGAAGGAGTAGATGGTGTTATTAGACGTTGTGTACCTGAGCATGAACAGGAACAGATCCTACGCAAGTGTCACTCCGAAGCTTATGGAGGACACCACGCTGGAGATAGAACTGCACATAAGGTATTGCAATCCGGTTTTTATTGGCCTACTCTCTTCAAGGATGCCCGTAAGTTTGTTTTGTCTTGCGATGAATGTCAAAGAATTGGTAATATTAGTAGACGTCAAGAAATGCCTATGAATTATTCACTTGTTATTGAACCATTTGATGTTTGGGGCTTTGATTATATGGGACCTTTTCCTGCCTCTAATGGATATACTCATATTTTAGTTGCTGTTGATTACGTTACTAAGTGGGTAGAAGCTATTCCAACTAGTAGTGCTGATCATAACACTTCTATTAAAATGCTTAAGGAAGTTATTTTTCCGAGGTTTGGAGTCCCTAGATATTTAATGACTGATGGTGGTTCACACTTTATTCATGGTGCTTTCCGTAAGATGCTTGCTAAATATGACGTTAATCATAGAATTGCATCTCCATATCACCCGCAGTCTAGTGGTCAGGTAGAATTGAGCAATAGAGAGCTCAAATTAATCTTGCAAAAGACTGTCAATAGGTCTAGAAAGAATTGGTCCAAGAAACTGAATGACGCATTATGGGCCTATAGAACTGCATATAAAAATCCTATGGGTATGTCTCCGTATAAAATGGTTTATGGAAAAGCTTGTCACTTACCTCTCGAACTAGAACATAAGGCATATTGGGCTATTAAAGAGCTCAACTATGATTTCAAACTTGCCGGTGAGAAGAGGTTATTTGATATTAGCTCACTTGATGAATGGAGAACCCAAGCTTATGAAAATGCCAAGTTGTTTAAAGAAAAGGTTAAAAGATGGCATGACAAAAGGATACAAAAGCGTGAGTTTAATGTAGGTGATTATGTATTGCTATACAACTCTCGTTTAAGATTTTTTGCAGGAAAACTTCTCTCCAAATGGGAAGGTCCTTACGTTATCGAGGAGGTCTATCGTTCCGGTGCCATAAAAATCAACAACTTCGCAGGCACAAATCCGAAGGTGGTAAACGGTCAAAGGATCAAACACTATATCTCAGGTAATCCTATAAATGTTGAAACTAATATTATTGAAACCGTAACCCCGGAGGAATACATAAGGACACTTTCCAGAACGTTCCAGACTCCGAAAAGGAATAGGTATGTGGTACGGTAAGTAAACCGACTCCAAAACAATTTTTAAGGCAATATTTCTCCGTTTTGGAATATTTAGAAAAATAGAAAAATAAGTAGCAGTCCGGGAGGACACGAGGCCTCCACGAGGGTGGAGGGCGCGCCCTACCCCCTGGGCGCCCCCTACCTCGTGAGCACCTCGTGTGCCCTCCGGACTCCGTTTCCTTGCACGATACGTATTTTGGTCGGTAAAAATTCATTATATATACTCCCGAAGGTTTTGACTCTCGTATCACGCAAATCTCCCCTGTTCTTGTTTCGAGCTGTTTTTCTGACAGGTCTAGATCATCATGACGACCCCAAGTGCTTCCAAGGACAAGTTCTTCGAGAAGGTGATCAACCCTTACCTCGCGGAGGTGCTGCGACACCCTCAAACCATTGAGATGCGTGATGGTTGCTGCACATCCGCGATGTTGAGGACCAAAGGGAACCGGAAGCGTGGAGTCGAGGCTCGAAGCAATGGAGCAACAAGTTTTCAAGTGCCAGGGGATGGTGGAGCGTGGAATCAACGCTACCCACAAGATGCTCGCGGAGTTCACCAACAACTACGAGCCGGATGCCAAGAAGACCGAGGGAAGCCATCTTCAGCTACATGAGAAGATCGAGCACTCCAAGCCCAAATCTATGATCTGCAAAACCAAAACTGTGAGTATGAATATAGATTCAAAAGGATGAGTTTGGCTCCAGATTTGAGGATTCCGGAGAATCGATCATCCTTCTATAATGGTGATCCTATGCCATGGAAGGTGGACGACAAGCTTGCATCATCAACAACACCTCCACCGCCAACAACAAAGAAGGAGACATAATCACATGGGTATGGGCACTCCCCTTGCAGCTGCCAAGCTTGGGGGAGGTGCCCTGGTGTCGTAGCACCATCACAACTCCTATCTTTACCCTTTTTCCTTAGTTCGATCCTATTATTAGTATCTTGATTTAGTAGAATAAAATCATGGCATGATCTAGTTTTGAGTTTTGCTTTATGATCCTTCTTTGTAATCGAGTCCGTGAGCTATATAATAAAGATTAGTGTTGAGTCAAGGGCTTGATTATTTTGCCATGATCTTGGGTGATTAGAAGAAAAAGAATAAAAAGAATCAAAGAGTTCATATTGATCTTAGTGAAAGTAATGACTCCACATAGAAAGAGTATGATGATTAAAAGTTGTTGGGAGTTGGCAAATATAGCTTTGGTCATCGTTGCAATTAATAGGAAGTAATAAGGAAAGAGAGGTTTCACATATAGATATATTATCATTGACATCTTTTATGATTGGGAGCACTCATTAAAATATGACATGCTAAAGAGTTGAGGTTGGACAAGGAAGACAACATAATGAGTTATGTTTTCTTACATCTGAGATAAAGTATGTTGTCATGGATCCTCTACCGTGTTGAGCTTGCCTTTCCCCCTCATGCTAGCCAAATTCTTAGCACCAAGTAGAAATACTACTTGTGCTTCCAAATACCCTTAAACCAGTTTTGCCATGAGAGTCCACCATATCTACCTATGGATTGAGTAAGATCCTTTAAGTAAGTTGTCATCGGTGCAAGCAATAAAAATTGCTCTCTAAATATGCATGACTTATTAGTGCAGAGAAAATAAGCTTTGTACGAACTTGTTGTGGACGCAATAAAAGCGACGGACTGCATAATAAAGGTCCACATACAAGGGGCAATATAAAGTGACGTTCTTTTGCATTAAGATTTTGTGCATCAACCCTAGACGCGCATGACAACCTCTGCTTCCCTCTGCGAAGGGCCCATCTTTTATTATTGTTCTCTACCTTATGCAAGAGTCACGGTGATCTTCACCTTCCTTTTTTTCATTTTATCCTTTGGCAAGCTCAACATGTTGGAAAGTACATGATATATATATCTAATTGGATGTAGGGGAGCATGAATTATTATTGTTGACATTACCCTTGAGGTAAAAGGTTGTGGGGCAAAACTATAAGCCCCTATCTTTCTCTGTGTCCGATTAAAACTCCGTAACCACAAGTATTGCGTGAGTGTTAGCAATTATGAAGGACTAAGTGATAGTTGACTATGTGGACTTGCTTTTAAGCTCTGACATAGACTCTTTCTGATGCTATGATAAATTGCAATTGCTTCAATGACCAAAGGTATAATTTGTTGGTGCTCAATAAGGTTTCTGATTCATGCTTTGGCTTTGTGAAAAGATCATCACTTGAACATGAGTAATCATATGACAAAATCTATTTATGTTGCTGTTATGAAATAATCATGATGCCTTCATGTCCGTATTTTATTTTTATCGACGCCTCTACCTCTAAACATGAGGACATATTTATTGTTATCGGCTTTTCGCTTGAGGACAAGCGAGGTCTAAGCTTGGGGGAGTTGATACGTCCATTTTGCATCATGCTTTTATATCAATATTTATTGCATTATGGGCTGTTATTCACGTTATGTCACAATACTTATGGCTATTCTCTCTTATTTTACAAGGTTTACATGAAGAGGGAGAATGCCGGCAGCTGGAATTCTGGGCTGGAAAAGGAGCAAATATTGGAGGCCTATTCTGCGCAACTCCAAAAGTCCTGAAACTCCACGGAATATCTTAAAATAAATAAAGAAAAATCGTCGCCAAAGATGAAGGCCAGGGGGCCCACACCCTGCTCACGAGGGTGGGGGGCGCCCCCCTGGGCGCGCCCCCTACCTCGTGGGCCCCCTGGTGGCTCTCCGACGCCCATCTTCTCCTATATGAAGTCTTTCGATGAGAAAAAAATAGAAGGCAACCTTTCGGGACGAGACTCCGCCGCCACGAGGCGGAACCTTGGCGGAACCAATCTAGGGCTCCGGCAGAGCTGTTCTGCCGGGGACACTTCCCTCCGGGAGGGGGAAATCATCACCATCGTCATCACCAACGCTCCTCTCATCGGGAGAGGGCAATCTCCATCAACATCTTCACCAGCACCATCTCATCTCCAAACCCTAGTTCATCTCTTGTATCCAATTCTTGTCTCCAAGTCCGGGATTGGTGCTAGTAGGTTGCTAGTAGTGTTGATTACTCCTTGTAGTTGATGCTAGTTGGTTTATTTGGTGGAAGATCATATGTTCAGATCCTTTATGCACATTATTACCCCTCTGATTATGAACATGAATATGCTTTGTGAGTAGTTACGTTTGTTCCTGAGGACAAGGGAGAAGTCTTGCTATTAGTAGTCATGTGAATTTGGTATTCGTTCGATATTTTGATAAGATGTATGTTGTCTAACCTCTAGTGGTGTTATGTGAACGTCGACTACATAACACTTCACCATTATTTGGGCCTAGAGGAAGGCATTGGGAAGTAATAAGTAGATGATGGGTTGCTAGAGTGATAGAAGCTTAAACCCTAGTTTATGCGTTGCTTCGTAAGGGGCTGATTTGGATCCATATGTTTCATGCTATGGTTAGGTTTACCTTAATACTTTTGTTGTAGTTGCGGATGCTTGCAATAGAGGTTAATCATAAGTGGGATGCTTGTTCAAGTAAGAACATCACCCAAGCATCGGTCCACCCACATATCAAATTATCAAGGTACCGAACGCGAATCATATGAGCGTGATGAAAACTAGCTTCACGATATTCCCATGTGTCCTCGAGAGCGCTTTTCCTTTCATAAGAGTTTGTCCAGGCTTGTCCTTTGCTACAAAAAGGATTGGGCCACCTTGCTGCACTTTATTTACTTTTGTTACTTGTTGGTCGTTACAATTTATCCTATCACAAAACTATCTGTTACCACTTATTTCAGTACTTGCAGAGAATACCTTGCTGAAAACCGCTTATCATTTCCTTCTGCTCCTCGTTGGGTTCGACACTCTTACTTATCGAAAGGACTATGATAGATCCCCTATACTTGTGGGTCATCAATTGACAACCCTTTAATCGCGCTGGGTGCAAGTGTTTGATTGTTTGTGCAGGTGCATAGATTGGAGACTTGTGTGTACCTCCTATTGGATTGATACCTTGATGTCTACTACACAACCTTCTTCTTGTAGACGTTGTTGGGCCTCCAATTGCAGAGGTTTGTAGGACAGTAGCAAATTTCCCTCAAGTGGATGACCTAAGGTTTATCAATCCGTGGGAGGCGTAGGATGAAGATGGTCTCTCTCAAGCAACCCTGCAACCAAATAACAAAGAGTCTCTTGTGTCCCCAACACACCCAATACAATGGTAAATTGTATAGGTGCACTAGTTCAGAGAAGAGATGGTGATACAAGTGCAATATGGATGGTAGATATGAGTATTTGTAATCTGAAAAAAATATAAAAACAACAAGGTAACAAGTGGTAAAAGTGAGCGTAAACGGTATTGCAATGCTAGGAAACAAGGCCTAAGGTTCATACTTTCACTAGTGCAAGTTCTCTCAACAATAATAACATAACTAGATCATGTAACTATCCCTCAACATGCAACAAAGAGTCACTCCAAAGTCACTAATAGCGGAGAACAAACGAAGAGATTATGGTAGGGTATGAAACCACCTCAAAGTTATTCTTTCTGATCGATCTATTCAAGAGTTCGTACTAAAATAACATGAAGCTATTCTTTCCGTTCGATCTATCATAGAGTTCGTACTAGAATAACACCTTAAGACACAAATCAACCAAAACCCTAATGTCACCTAGATACTCCAATGTCACCTCAAGTATCCGTGGGCATGATTATACGATATGCATCACACAATCTCAGATTCATCTATTCAACCAACACAAAGAACTTCAAAGAGTGCCCCAAAGTTTCTACCGGAGATTCAAGACGAAAACGTGTGCCAACCCCTATGCATAAGTTCACAAGGTCACTGAACCCACAAGTTGATCACCAAAACATACATCAAGTAGATCACATGAATATCCCATTGCACCACAGATAAGCACATGCAAGACATACATCAAGTGTTCTCAAATCCTAAAAGACTCAATCTGATAAGATAACTTCAAAGGGAAAACTCTATCCATTACAAGAGAGTAGAGGGGGAGAAACATCATAAGATCCAACTATAATAGCAAAGCTCACGATACATCAAGATCGTGCCAAATCAAGAACACGAGAGAGAGAGAGAGAGAGAGAGATCAAACACATAGCTACTGGTACATACCCTCGGCCCCGAGGGTGAACTACTCCCTCCTTGTCATGGAGAGCGCCGGTGAAAGAACATGCGATGCCCCCATGTTTGTTTTTGGTAATTGATGACAATCTCTATGGACTAATGGTTGCCTTGAGTTATATTTGAAGGTTTTGTCCATAGGCTTTTCTTGAAGTCCATGTGTTGGTTTCAAGGAGTTTATGAGTTGACCAAGGTGCTATTAAGGAATTATCCAAAGATTGGTCATGTGAGTGTTGAGCTTATTGCAAGCATGTCTTGAAGAAGAAGATCGTGTGATCATTCATGTTTACCTTCAAGACATCATCCAAATGAAGAGAGTTGGAAAAATTCAAGGTTGATCAAGACTAAGTCAAGAGTGAATCAAGTTGATCAACTCACAAAGCGTAGAAGATGTACCGAGAGGGATCAAGTGATCCCATGGTATGGTGAGCATTGTCCATTGCACTTTGTGTACTAACCCATGGTCTATGTGAGAGTTCTATGTGGGGTTAGGTACATGTCCATGGGCTTGCGTCAAGAGGAATATATCATACAACTCATGGAAAGGATGACATCAAGTGGTGATCGTCATCATGATTGCCGTGTGCAAGTTCAAGTAGAGCATCACGAAGAGATCAAGTGCTTGAATCTTGCCATCCTTTGTGGTGTCAATGGTCTTGTGAAGATGTGGAGAAGAGAGGCTCACCCATAGTGGACTATGGGGGAGCAATCATCTAGTCTTCATCGAGCCAACGCAATCAAGAAAGGGTGGTCCAACTTGAGGGAGTCAAGATCGTCATCATCTAGCTCAAGTGGACCATGTGCAAGGCAAAGGTTTGCCCTTGATAGGTTTTCTCTTTTACCGGGCTCGTGGTGGTAGTTGGGAGACCGGGTTATAGGATCGTTTGCCGTACTATCAAGGGGGGCTCTCAAGTTGGTAGCTTGATCGTATTGTTAGTAGAGATCTCAAACCATTGCATCCTTGCATCATGTTTCTTGGTTCTTGTTTGGTTCTCTTTGTGAGTCTTATAGCTTATGGTCATCTTGATGACAAGCTTGAGTTCATTGAAGACGGAGTTCGCATGCGTCTTCTATGATGTTTTTGGTGTTGGAGGTTTTACCGGTTTTTTCCGAGGAAGGGTTCTCACCTTTTTCTTATGGGCCTTTTCTAATTTGCTTCTTATTGATATTTCTTTCAAGACTGTGTTAGCCCTTGTTGCTAGCTTTCCAACAAACTTGGTTTCATCGAATTCGGAGCTCGTATGCGAAAGTTGTGGCTGTTTTGATATTGCCTGTTTTACATAGAGAGGTTGTACCGCCCCATAGAGAGGTTGTACCGGTTGACCGATACAATCGGTGTTTGGAGCAGTTGTACCACTCCAGAATTAGTCCGGAGGTTGTACCGGCCATGTACCGCTCTACCACCGGACTAGCTTCTGTCGTGGTGCGGTTGTTGGGCGGTTGTGGGCCGGTTGTTCTGCTTATTGCCTGTTACCGGCTGTACCGGTGCTCATAGCGGTTGTACCGCTCCTATGTCTTTCTGCACATAACGGGCAGATTCGTGGGGACCTATTTAAGGGGGTCTTCTTCCCCAATGGTTCCCCATCTTTTGAGCTTGTTTTTGCCCCCATTGTTGACCTTCTTTGAGCTTGCTAACTCTCAATCCCTCCATGGATTCTTGCTAGTTTTTGAGGGAAAAGAAAGAGGAGATCTAGATCCACACTTCCACCAATCACTTTCTCCTCTATGTGAGGGGAACCCCTTGGATCTAGATATTGGAGTTCTTGGTGTTCTCCTTCTTGTTCTTCCTCTCATTTTCGTCCCTAGCATTAGTTGCTTTGGTGGAATTTGGGAGAGAAGGACTTGGGCACTTCGTGTGCCCTTGCCATTGCAGTTGGTGCATAGGTTTGAGTTTTCCACGGTGATACGTGCTACCTCTTGAGCACTGCGTTGGATTTCCCCGAAGAGGAGAGGATGATGCAGTAAAGTAGCGTAAGTATTTCCCTCAATTTTTGAGAACCAAGGTATCAATCCAGTAGGAGACCACGCACAAGTCCCTCGTACCTACACAAAACGATAGCAACTCGCAACCAACGCTTAGGGGTTGTTTCCTTCACGGTCACTTACGAGAGTGAGATCTGATAGAGATAATATTTTTGGTATTTTTGATAGATAGATGCAAAGTAAAAAGTAAAGGCAAAGTAAAAACAAAGCAAGTAAATAAAGTGATATAGATTGATATGATGAGAATAGACCCGGGGGCCATAGGTTTCACTAGTGGCTTCTCTCAAGAGCATAAGTATTCTACGGTGGGTGAACAAATTACTGTTGAGCAATTGACAGAATTGAGCATAGTTATGAGTATATCTAGGCAATGATCATGTATATAGGCATCACGTCCAAAACAAGTAGATCGAAACGATTCTGCATCTACTACTATTACTCCACTCATCGACCGCTATCCAGCATGCATCTAGAGTATTAAGTAAAAACAGAGTAACGCCGTAAGCAAGATGACATGATGTAGAGGGATAAATTCATGCAATATGATAAAAAACCCATCTTGTTATCCTCGATGGCAACAATACAATACGTGCCTTGCAACTCTTTCTGTCACTGAGTAAGGACACCGCAAGATTGAACCCAAAGCTAAGCACTTCTCCCATTGCAAGAACTACCAATCTAGTTGGCCAAACCAAAAAGATAATTCGAAGAGACTTGCAAAGATAACTCAATCATACATAAAAGAATTCAGAGAAGAATCAAATATTTTCCATAGATAATACTGGATCATAAACCCACAATTCATCGGTCTCAACAAACACACCGCAAAAAGAAGATTACATCGAATAGATCTCCACGAGAGAGGGGGAGAACATTGTATTGAGATCCAAAAAGAGAGAAGAAGCCATCTAGCTACTAGCTATGGACCCGAAGGTCTGAAGTAAACTACTCACACTTCATCGGAGGGGCTATGGTGATGATGTAGAAGCCCTCCATGGTGGATGCCCCCTCCGGCGGAGCTCCGGAACAGGCCCCAAGATGGGATCTCGTGGATACAGAAGGTTGCGGCGGTGGAATTAGGTTTTTGGCTCCTGTTCTGATCGTTCGGGATACGTAGGTATATATAGGAGGAAGGAGTACGTCGGTGGAGCTCCGAGGGGCCCACGAGGTAGGGGGCGCCCAGGGGGCGCCCTCCACCCTCGTGACCTCCTCGGGCACTGCTTGGAGTAGGGTCCAAGTCTCCTGGATCACGTTCGGTTGGAAAATCACGATCCCGAAGGTTTCATTCCGTTTGGACTCCGTTTGATATTCTGTTTCTTCGAAATACTGAAAAAGGCAAAAAACAGCAATTCTGGGCTGGGCCTCCGGTTAATAGGTTAGTCCCAAAAGTAATATAAAGTGGAAAATAAAGCCCAATATAGTCCAAAACAGTAGATAAAGTAGCATGGAGCAATCAAAAATTATAGATACGTTGGAGACGTATCAGGCATCCCCAAGCTTAATTCCTGCTCGTCCTCGAGTAGGTAAATGATAAAAAAGAATTTTTGATGCGGAGTGATACTTTGGCATAATTTCAATGTAAATCTTCTTAATTGTGATATGAATATTCAGATCCGAAAGATTCAAGACAAAAGTTCATATTGACACAAAAATAATAATACTTCAAGCATACTAATCAAAGCAATCATGTCTTCTCAAAATAACATGGCAAAAGAAAGTTCATCCCTACAAAATCATATAGTTAGGCTATGCTTCATTTTCGTCACACAAAGATGTTCCCAACTTCTATACCCCCGATGACAAGCCAAGCAATTGTTTCATACTTAAATAATCTCAAACTTTTTCAACCTTCACGCAATACATGAGCGTGAGCCATGGATATAGCACTATGGGTGGAATAGAATATGATGATGGGGATTGTGTGGAGAAGACAAAAAAGGAGAAAGTCTCACATTGACGAGGCTAATCAACGGGCTATGGAGATGCCCATCAATTGATGTCAACATGAGGAGTAGGGATTGCCATGCAACGGATGCACTAGAGCTATGAATGCTCAACAAAAGAAAACTAGTGGGTGTGCATCCAACTTGCTTGCTCACGAAGACCTAGGGCATTTGAGGAAGCCCATCGTAGGAATATACAAGCCAAGTTCTATAATGAAAAATTCCCACTAGTATAAAAAGACAACTTATGAGACTCACTTCATGAGGAACAAGGTGCTACTTTGAAGCACAATATATGAGACTCACTACATGAAGAACAAGGTGCTACTTTGAAGCACAAGTGTGGAAAAAGAGATAGTAGCATTGCCCTTTTTTTTGGGCCTTTCTTTTTTTCTTTTTGGCCTTTCTCTTTTTTTGGGGCAATGCTCTAATAATGATGATCATCACACTTCTATTGATTACAACACAAGGATTACAACTCGAAACTTAGAACAAGATATGACTCTATATGAATGCCTCCGGCGGTGTACCGGGATGGTGCAATGAATCAAGAGTGACATGTATGGAAAATAATGCATGGTGGCTTTGCCACAAATACGATGTCAACTACAAGATCATGCAATGGCAATATGACAAAAGTAATGTATGTCATGATGATGGTGGTGGAAGTTGCATGGCAATATATCTCGGAATGGCTATGGAAATGCCATGATAGGTAGGTATGGTGGCTGTTTTGAGGAAGATATAAGGAGGTTTGTGTGTGATAGAGCGTATCTTATCACGGGGTTTGGATGCACCGGCGAAGTTTGCGCCAACTCTCAAGGTGAGAAAGGGCAATGCACGGTACCGAAGAGGCTAGCAAAGGTGGAAAGGTGAGAGTGCGTATAATCCATGGACTCAACATTAGTCAAAAGAACTCATATACTTATTGCAAAAATTTAGAAGTCATCAAAAATTCAAGTACTACGCGCATGCTCCTAGGGGGATAGATTGGTAGGAAAAGACCATCGCTCGTCCCCGACCGCCACTCATAAGGATGCACAAGCCAGGCACACTTCATGTTTCAAATTTGTTACACAACTTTAACCATACGTGCATGCTACGGGACTTGCAAACTTCAACACAAGTATTTATCAAATTCATAATCACCCAACTAGTATGACTTTGATATTATCACCTCCATATCTCAAAACAATTATCAAGCATCAAACTTATCTTAGTATTCAATTCACTCAAAAGAAAGTTTCACATATCTTGAACACCAAGTATATTAATATTAAGCAAATTACCATGCTATTAAAGACTCAAAAAATAATCTAAGTGAAGCATGAGAGATCAAATAGTTTCTTTAAAACAAATCTACCACCGTGCTCTAAAAGATCTAAGTGAAGTGCTAGAGCAAAAATTATCATGCTCAAAAGATATAAGTGAAGCACTATGAGCAAAACTATCAAGCTCAAAAGATATAAGTGAAGCACATAGAGTATTCTAACAAATTCCAATTCATGTATGGCTCTCTCAAAAGATGTGTACAGCAAGGATGATTGTGGTAGACTAACAAGCAAAGACACAAATAATACAAGACGCTCCAAGCAAAACACATATCATGTTGGTGAATGAAAATATAGCTCCAACTAGATTACCGATGGAAGTGGACGAAAGAGGGGATGCCTTCCGGGGCATCCCCAAGCTTTGACTTTTTGGTGTCCTTGGATTATCTTGGGGTGCCATGGGCATCCCCAAGCTTAGGCTCTTGCCACTCCTTGTTCCATAATCCATCAAAAGAATTCACCCAAAACTTGAAAACTTCACAACACAAAACTCAACAGAAATCTCGTGAGCTCCGTTAGAGAAAGAAAACAAAAGACTACTTCAAGGTACTGTAATGAACTCATTCTTTATTTATATTGGTGTTAAACCTACTGTATTCCAACTTCTCTATGGTTTATAAACTAATTTACTAGCCATAGATTCATCAAAATAAGCAAACAACACACGAAAAACAGAATCTGTCAAAAACAGAACAGTCTGTAGCAATCTGTAACTAACACAAACTTCTGGAACTCTAACAATTCTACCAAAATAGGAAGTCCTGTAAAGTTTGTTTATTGATCAGCAGAAAAAAGAATCAACACAAAATCACGTTCCTGTGATTTATCATAACTAAATTCGTGCGTGCAAAGTTTCTGTTTTCCAGCAGAATCAAATCAACTATCATCGTAGGTTATCCTATAGGTCCTACTTGGCCCAAACACTAATTAAAACATAAAACTACATCCAAACAGAAGGTAGATGGATTATTTATTCCTAAACAGAATCAAAAACAAAAAATACAAAATAAAATTGGGTTGCCTCCCAACAAGCGCTATCGTTTAACGCCCCTAGCCAGGCATAAAAGCAAGGATAGATATAGGTATTGCCATCTTTGGTAGGCAATCCATAAGTGGCTCTCATAATAGATTCATATGGTAATTTTATTTTATTTCTAGGAAAGTGTTCCATACCCTTCTTTAAGGGAAATTGGAATCTAATATTCCCTTCCTTCATATCAATAATTGCACCAATCGTTCTAAGGAAAGGTCTACCAAGAATAATAGGACATGAAGGATTGCAATCTATATCAAGAACGATAAAATCTACGGGCACATAATTCCTATTTGCAACAATAAGAATATCATTAATTCTTCCCATAGGCTTTTTAATAGTGGAATCCGCAAGATGCAAGTTTAGAGAGCAATCATCAAAATCACGGAAATCTAGCAAATCACATAAAGTTTTGGGGATAGTAGAGACACTAGCACCCAAATCACAAAAAGCATGAAACTCAAAATCTTTAATTTTAATTTTAATAGTAGGTTCCCACTCATCATAGAGTTTTCTAGGGATAGAAACTTTCAACTCAAGTTTTTCTTCATAAGATTGCATCAAGGCATCAACAATATGTTCGGTAAAGGCCTTATTTTGACTATAAGCATGAGGAGAATCTAGCACGGATTGCAACAAGGAAATAGAACCAATCAAATAGCAATTTTCATAATTAAATTCCTTGAGATCCAAAATAGCGGGTTCAACAACATCACGGTTTTTATTTATTTTGATCCCACTTTCATCAATTTCATCATCAAGATCTAGAAACTCTGAATACTTAGAACGCCTTCTAGGTAAAGGAAGATAATCTTCAGATTCATCAAGATTCATATTGCAAAACAAAGATTTAATTGGGGACACATCAATAACTTTTAGATCTTCATCTTGATTTTCATAGGAATTCGGTTTAGCGGCCATCTTATTGACTAAGGTAGCTTGCATATCCGAAATTTCAGCGGTCATCTTTTCAAGACGAGCAATTTGGGCCCTTATACCATCAAATTCTTTAGACATATCATCGAGTTCTTTATTCATAAAGCTCATAAAACTTTTTGTTCCTTAAGTTCGTTTCTAAAGAAATTATTGGGCTCAAATTGCAAAACCATAAACTTTCTAACATTGCTTTCGATCTCCTCTAGCCTTTTAAGGTGAAGGTCACCAAATCTAGGTAGAGCCATCGCAACAAATAGGCAAACTAACACACGAGCAAGCAGAAAGGCAACGGGAAAAAGGCAAACGGGAAAGAGAGGAGGAGATTGGGAAAGAGAGGGCAAATAAAACGGCAAGGGTGAAGTGGGGGAGAGGAAAACGAGAGGCAAATGGCAAATAATGTAATGTGAGAGATAGGGATTGCGATGGGTACTTGGTATGGTTGACTTGCTTGCGTGAGCCTCCCTAGCAACGGCGCCAGAAATTCTTCTTGCTACCTCTTGAGCACTGCGTTGGATTTCCCCGAAGAGGAGAGGATGATGCAGTAAAGTAGCGTAAGTATTTCCCTCAATTTTTGAGAACCAAGGTATCAATCCAGTAGGAGACCACGCACAAGTCCCTCGTACCTACACAAAACGATAGCAACTCGCAACCAACGCTTAGGGGTTGTTTCCTTCACGGTCACTTACGAGAGTGAGATCTGATAGAGATAATATTTTTGGTATTTTTGATAGATAGATGCAAAGTAAAAAGTAAAGGCAAAGTAAAAACAAAGCAAGTAAATAAAGTGAAATAGATTGATATGATGAGAATAGACCCGGGGGCCATAGGTTTCACTAGTGGCTTCTCTCAAGAGCATAATTATTCTACAGTGGGTGAACAAATTACTGTTGAGCAATTGACAGAATTGAGCATAGTTATGAGTATATCTAGGCAATGATCATGTATATAGGCATCACGTCCAAAACAAGTAGATCGAAACGATTCTGCATCTACTACTATTACTCCACTCATCGACCGCTATCCAGCATGCATCTAGAGTATTAAGTAAAAACAGAGTAATGCCGTAAGCAAGATGACATGATGTAGAGGGATAAATTCATGCAATATGATAAAGAAACCCATCTTGTTATCCTCGATGGCAACAATACAATACGTGCCTTGCAACTCTTTCTGTCACTGAGTAAGGACACCGCAAGATTGAACCCAAAGCTAAGCACTTCTCCCATTGCAAGAACTACCAATCTAGTTGGCCAAACCAAAAAGATAATTCAAAGAGACTTGCAAAGATAACTCAAGCATACATAAAAGAATTCAAAGAAGAATCAAATATTTTCCATAGATAATACTGGATCATAAACCCACAATTCATCGGTCTCAACAAACACACCACAAAAAGAAGATTACATCGAATAGATCTCCACGAGAGAGGGGGAGAACATTGTATTGAGATCCAAAAAGAGAGAAGAAGCCATCTAGCTACTAGCTATGGACCCGAAGGTCTGAAGTAAACTACTCACACTTCATCGGAGGGGCTATGGTGATGATGTAGAAGCCCTCCATGGTGGATGCCCCCTCCGGCGGAGCTCCGGAACAGGCCCCAAGATGGGATCTTGTGGATACAGAAGGTTGCGGCGGTGGAATTAGGTTTTTGGCTCCTGTTCTGATCGTTCAAGGATACGTAGGTATATATAGGAGGAAGGAGTACGTCGGTGGAGCTCCGAGGGGCCCACGAGGTTGGGGGGCGCGCCCAGGGGGGGTGCCCTCCACCCTCGTGACCTCCTCGGGCACTGCTTGGAGTAGGGTCCAAGTCTCCCGGGTCACGTTCGGTTGGAAAATCACGATCCCATAGGTTCCATTCCGTTTGGACTCCATTTGATATTCTGTTTCTTCGAAATACTGAAAAAGGCAAAAAACATCAATTCTGGGCTGGGCCTCCGGTTAATAGGTTAGTCCCGAAAGTAATATAAAAGTGGAAAATAAAGCCCAATATAGTCCAAAACAGTAGATAAAGTAGCATGGAGCAATAAAAAAATATAGATACGTTGGAGACATATCAATACGTGGAAGTTACAAGTTGAGAATCTTATTACTCTTGGGTGCTAGGTACCCTTGAGCTTGTTCCTCTTGGGTGCTTGGGTGCCCTAGATGGTTGGTGGTGTTCGGAGCTCAATCATTATGGTGTAAAGCTCCAGGCAATCGTCGGGGTCTCCAATTAGGTTGTGGAGATCGCCCCGAGCAATTTGACGGGTTTCGGTGACCGCCCCCAAGGGTTGCCAAAGTGTACGGGTTCGGTGACCGCCCCCAAGGGTTGCCATTTGTACGGGTTCGGTGACCGCCCTCAAGGGTCCCTTAGTGGAATCACGGCATCTTGCATTGTGCGAGGGCGTGAGGAGATTGCGGTGGCCCTAGTGGCTTCTTGGGGAGCATTGTGCCTCCACACCGCTCCAAACGGAGAATAGCATCCGCAAGGGTGTGAACTTCGGGATACATCGTCATCTCCGCGTGCCTCGGTTATCTCTTACCCGAAGCCCTTTACTTATGCACTTTACTTTGTGATAGCCATATTGTTTCTTGTCATATATCTTGCTACCACCTAAGTAGTTTTTCTTGCTTAGCATAAGTTGTTGGTGCACATAGGTGAGCCTAGTTGTTGTAGGTTTTGTGCTTGACAAATTAACCGCTAGGTTTATTCCGCATTTGTTCAAGCCTCAACCGTAATTATTTTAAAGTGCCTATTCACCCCCCCTCTAGGCGACATCCATGATCTTTCAGCCGGGATGATGAAGATGGCCACCGGTGAGGGATCCCCCCCTCCGGTAGGGTGCTGGAACAGGGTCCCGATTGGTTTTTGGTGGCTACAGAGGCTTGCGGCGGCGGAACTCCCGATCTATTGTGCTCCTGGATGTTTTTGGGGTATATGGGTATATATAGGCGAAAGAAGTCGGTTAGGGGAGCCACAAGGGGCCCACGAGGGTGGGGGCGCGCCCTGGACCCTCGTGGCCACCTCGTTGCTTCCCTGACGTCTACTCCATGTCTCTTGGATTGCGTTTGTTCCAAAAACGATTCTCCCAAAGGTTTCATTCCGTTTGGACTCCGTTTGGTATTCCTCTTCTGCGAAACACTGAAATAGGCAAAAAAAACATCAATTTGCACTGGGCCTCCAGTTAATAGGTTAGTCCCAAAAATAATATAAAAGTGCATAGTAGAGCCCATTAAACATCCAAAACAGATAATATAATAGCATGGAACGATCAAAAGTTATAGATACGTTGGAGAAGTATCAAACATCCGCAAAATTAATTCCTGCTCGTCCTCGAGTAGGTAATTGATAAAAACAGAATTTTTGATGTGGAATGCTACCTAACATAATTGTCAATGTAATTTTCTTTATTGTGGCATGAATGTTCAGATCCATAAGATTCAAGAATTTTTTTTAATATTGACATGAAAACAATAATACTTCAAGCATACTAACAAAGCAATCATGTCTTCTCAAAATAACATGGCTAAAGAAAGTTATCCCTACAAAATCATATAGTTTGGCTATGCTCTATCTTCATCACACAAAATATTTAAATCATGCACAACCCCGATGACAAGCCAAGCAATTGTTTCATACTTTTGATGTTCTCAAACCTTTTCAATTCTCACGCAATACATGAGCGTGAGCCATGGACATAGCACTATATGTGGAATAGAATGGTGGTTGTGGAGAAGACAAAAGGAGAAGATAGTCTCACATCAACTAGGCGTATCAACGGGCTATGGAGATGCCCATCAATAGATATCAATGTGAGTGAGTAGGGATTGCCATGCAACGGATGCACTAGAGCTATAAGTGTATGAAAGCTCAAAAAGAAACTCAGTGGGTGTGCATCCAACTTGCTTGCTCATGAAGACCTAGGGCAATTTGAGGAAGCCCATCATTGGAATATACAAGCATAGTTCTATAATGAAAAATTCCCACTAGTATATGAAAGTGACAACATAGGAGACTCTCTATCATGAAGATCATGGTGCTACTTTGAAGCACAGGTGTGGTAAAAGGATAGTAGCATTGCCCCTTCTCTCTTTTTTCTCTCATTTTTTTGTTTTTTTATTTGGGCCCTTTTTTATGGCCTCTTTTTTCCTTTTTTTTCATCTGAGTCTCATCCCGACTTGTGGGGGAATCATAGTCTCCATCATCCTTTCCTCACTAGGACAATGCTCTAATAATGAAGATCATCACACTTCTATTTACTTACAACTCAAGAATTACAACTCGATACTTAGACCAAAATATGACTCTATATGAGTGCCTCCGGTGGTGTACCGGGATGGGCAATGAATCAAGAGTGACATGTATGAAAAATTATGCATGGTGGCTTTGCCACAAATACGACGTCAACTACATGATCATGCAAGGTAATATGACAATGGTGGAGCGTGTCATAATAAACGTAACGGTGAAAAGTTGCATGGCAATATATCTCGGAATGGCTATGTAAATACCATAATAGGTAGGTATGGTGGCTGTTTTGAGGAAGGTAAATGGTGGGTTTATGGTACCGACAAAATTTGCGCGGTACTGGAGAGGCTAACAATGGCGGAAGGGTGAGAGTGCGTATAATCCATGGAATCAACTTTAGTCATAAAGAACTCACATACTTATTGCAAAAATCTACAAGTCATCCAAACCAAGCACTACACGCATGCTCCTAGGGGAAGGGTTGGTAGGAGTTAACCATCGCGTGATCCCGACCTCCACACATAAGGAAGACAATCAATAAATAAATCATTCTCCAACTTCATCAGATAATGGTTCACCATACATGCATGCTACGAGAATCACAAACTTTAACACAAGTATCTCTCAAATTCACAACTACTCCACTAGCATGACTCGAATATCACCATCTTCATATCTCAAAACAATCATAAAGAATCAAACTTCTCATAGTATTCAATGCACTTTATATGAAAGTTTTTATTATATCCCTCTTGGATGCCCATCATATTAGGACTAAGTTCATAACCAAAGCAAATTACCATGCTGTTTAGGACTCTCAAAATAATATAAATGAAGCATGAGAGTTCATCTATTTCTTCAAAATAAAACCACCGCCGTGCTCTAAAAAGATATAAGTGAAGCACTAGAGCAAATGACAAACTACTCAAAAAGATATAAGTGAAGATCAATGAGTAGTTGAATAATTATGTAACTATGTGAAGACTCTCTAACATTTAAAAATTTCAGATCTTGGTATTTTATTCAAACAACAAGCAAAACCTAAGAAAATAAAATGGCGCTCCAAGCAAAACACATACTATGTGGTGAATAAAAATATAGCTCCAAGTAAAGTTACCGATGAATGAAGGCGAAAGAGGGGATGCCATCCGGGGCATCCCCAAGCTTAGGCTCTTGGTTGTCCTTGAATATTACCTTGGGGTGCCTTGGGCATCCCCAAGCTTAGGCTCTTGCCACTCCTTATTCCATAGTCCATCGAATCTTTACCCAAAACTTGAAAACTTCACAACACAAAACTCAATAGAAAACTCGTAAGCTCCGTTATTATAAGAAAATAAATCACCACTTAGGTACTGTTGTGAACTCATTCTAAATTCATATTGGTGTAATACCTACTGTATTCCAACTTCTCTATGGTTCATACCCTCCGATACTACTCGTAGATTCATCAAAATAAGCAAACAACACATAGAAAACAAAATCTGTTAAAAACATAACAGTCTATAGTAATCTGTAACTCTCGAATACTTCTGTAACGAGATAATTGCATGTTTAGTCCTGGTACTTGCAGGCCATGTCTAACATGGTCCTCATAATCACAAAGTGCTTCAATACAGTCCTCGTACATGTAAATACAGTGTCTATACGGTCCTGGAGATTGTGGCATCGGTCCTGGCTATACGCCTCACGTACGTAGCCAGTATGCATCCACTGCCACGTGAGCGCGGACTGAGTCAAATGACTGATAACTTTGCATTCGGCCCCATCGAAAAGACTTGGTCTTAGTACGTGCCCTACATCCCTTTCATTCTCCATGAGCAGAAACCTCAGTCCGACCTTAGCAGAAACCCCAGCGGTGGCGGCGGATGATCGGGAACCCGACAGCATTCCGATTATAGTGCAGCTGGTGGCGGATGGGAGTGGGACGAACCAGCGACCCCGTACGATGGTTCGAGGCAGTGATGGAGGGGCCCCGACGATGGCGCGACGGCGAGGCGGCACCGACGTACAGTACGTGCCATCACATTAAACTTCAATTTTGGTCAAATCGTTGTAGTACTAGTTGGATTTGGACATTTGGGATGAATTATGTCATTGTGATACATTGATTCGATGGAATTAGGGTCGCATTATGCTAGGGTTTAGGTTTTGTCCAGCCAAAAGTCTGAATTTTTTCTGTGTGCTCTGTTTTTGCAGTGGCTCATAGTGATTTCTTCACTGTGGAGATCATCCATGGAGGATTTTTCTCTGGAAGTGGGCAGAATAGGTCCTACTTGGATGGCAAAAAAATCTGCTATGACTACTATCACTTAGAGTTTGCGTACTATAAAATGTTTGAAGCTTAATTGAGGACATTGGTTATGAGAAGGAAGGCAGAATTGATATTTATTGGTTGCCCCCTGGCTGTCAACTTAACGAAGATGGTGCAAGCCATTTGTCCAATGATGCAGACATAGATCTGATGTATCTACAGGTCAATCGAGGGCATATATTTCATATGATTTACCTTGATCATTTGGATGGCCACATTTCAGGAGGTGGATCAACATGGGGTGATGTTGCGGCTAATCCAATATGTCATTTGCCTGTTGTTTTCAGTCCCAACAAGAAGCTAAGCAATGTCGATCAGAGCATGGTATCTTCTAGTGTTATTGAGGAAAGCAATGAAATTTAGAGCAATGTACAAGTGCATGTCAGGTTGAGACCTAGAGGACAGAAGGTAGAAGATGAGCCAGAAGAATATAGTGATAGTGATTCATACAGTGATTACATACCAGAAATTGTTGACAGTGACTACGACTTAGAGGATGGGGATGATGATTTGGCACAGGAGCAGTTGCACCCTTTGCAAGACAAGAAAGGGAAGAAAGTGATTGAAGAGTGCAACTCTGAAGATGATACATTGGATGCTCCAGATTCAGATGAAGATGAGATAAAATTCAATTTCAAGTCTTTCACACCATCAGACATGCATAACCCCAAGTTCCATGCTGGGCAGTTGTTCTCATCAGTTGAGCTCTTAAGGAAGGCTATTAGAGAGTACAGTTGCAAGGAAAGGGTGAATATTACATTTCCAAAGAATGATAAAGGGAGGCTTGGTGCAAAGTGTGAGAAGGGATGCCCTTGGTACCTGTATGCATCTTGGGACAATAGGACAAATGCAATCATGGTCAAGACATTCAATGGTGAGCACAATTGCGATAAGAAGTGGCAAGTTACAACATTTACTGCCAGGTACATTGCTGAAAAGTATGTCGACAAAATCAGGGCGTGCGAGAAGATGACATTGAAGGGCTTAGCAGGATTTGTGCAAGAAGATTGGAATATGACTATTAAAAGGGGCAAGTTAGGGAGAGACAGGAAGATTGCATTTGATATGATATATGGAGATGAGATTGTGTAATACAACATGTTGTGGGACTATGCAAATGAGCTAAGGAGATCTAATCTTGGGAGTACATTCTTTGTTGAACTTTCCAACGAGGGCCAGTTCCAAAAATGTTATTTCTCATTTGATGCATGCAAGAGAGGCTTCTTATCTGCTTGTAGGCCTATTATTTTCCTTGATGGTTGCCATTTGAAGACACAATATGGAGGTGTTCTATTAAGTGCAGTAGGAATGGATCCCAATGATTGCATATATCCTGTGGCTCATGCTGTGGTGCAAAGTGAAGACACAAAAACCTGGAGGTGGTTTTTAACTACATTGAAGGAAGATCTTGGGATTGGTAGCACATATCTTTGGACCATCATGTCTGACAAGCAGAAAATAAGTACTTTTGTCCAGCTCCAAGTAATTGAATTATAAATAACAAACCTTTCTTTCTTTACTTATGTGTTTACATGTCATTATTTCCTTGTAGGGTTTAATTAAGATAGTGAGAGAATTGTTTAAGGATTCACCACACAGATTTTGTGTCAGACACCTATGGCAGAATTTTAACAAGAACTTTAAAGGTGAGGCCTTGAAGAACCAATTGTGGAAATGCGCGAGAAGTACTACAGAGGAGAGGTTTAGGGAAAACATGAACCACATGTTAGTATTGAGCAAAGAAGCCCATGATTGGTTAGAGGAGTTGGATCCTCCTACATGGGTTAGGGCCTTCCGAAACGAATTCCCCAAGTGTGATGTATTATTGAATAACAATTGTGAGGTGTTCAACAAATACATCTTAGAGGCAAGGGAGATGCCCCTCATTAGCATGTGCCAGAGGATTAATGGCCAGATTATGGGGAGGAATTATGGAAAACAACAAGAGACTTTGAAGTGGCACGGTACAATATGTCCAAAAATAAGAAAGAAGTTGGATAAGAATGTGGAACTTGCCTAGCTGCACCAGCTGGAAAGGGTATGTTTGTGGTAAATGATAGAGGTGTAGATTTCAGTGTGGACACAAGATTGGAGAAGTGTAGTTGTAGAAGATGGGATTTGTTAGGTATCCCTTGCTGCCATGGTGTCTATGCTCTTAGATATGACAACATTCCTCCAAAATCAAGAGTCAACTCCTGCTACTCTATCGAGACATACTACATGGCATATGAGCATGTTATTATGCCTTGCAAGGATGCAACTGAGTGGGCAAAAATGAAGGGCGCGCATATCACAACACCACCACTTCAAAAAA
Source organism: Triticum aestivum (assembly GCF_018294505.1). Taxonomy (NCBI): domain Eukaryota; kingdom Viridiplantae; phylum Streptophyta; class Magnoliopsida; order Poales; family Poaceae; genus Triticum; species Triticum aestivum. The sequence goes on along the minus strand of NC_057795.1, from coordinate 156,644,070 downwards.
AGAAAGGGAGGAAGGCAAAGAATAGGAGGAAACAACCAGAAGAGAAAGAGGGAAAGAGAGGTGTGAAAATCACAAGGAAAGGTGCAGTGATCCATTGTGGCTACTGTGGTGGTCATGGTCATAACATTAATGGCCGCCTTGACTGGAAGTTAGGATTGAAACCTAAGAAAAAAGGTGAAAAGCATAAAGTCAGAGCAGAGCCAGATGTTTCATCTTCAGATGAAGAAGAAGTTGGTCTGACTCAGGTAATCAAGTAATTAGTAGAACCATTGTGTGAAATTGGTCTTTAAGTTGCAGGAAATTAATCATGTTTGATGTTTACAGGAAATAAATCTACAAACTGCAGGTGTTCTTCAACATGATCCACCATTGTATGTGCCAGAGATAATTGCTACTTTAACCCAAGAAGTAAGTTTCTTTGCACATGTCTTTGTAGTTTTCTCGTATATACATGTTTGCTCATGTGACTATTTTCTACTCATACTGAGAGAATCAAGGCAGAGAGATGAAGTTGAACATGGGCCTCTACCAGAAAATGCTTTCATCCAGCAACAAAGTGAGTCACAACAACCAGTTTTGCAAAGTACCGCAACAAAGGGAGGGGATGTTCATAGAAAGAGAGAGGTTGTTGCACTGGCAAGACTAAGAGCTGCAGCAGAGAGAAGAGAAAAGCAGATCAAGCGAAGTTCGATGCAATAATTGCAAAGTTGAAAGAAGAAGAAAAAAAATTAAGCTAGCTACTCAGAAGAAGAAAGATGGCCTTCTGGCAAGAAAATAGGCTGCTGAGGAGAAAAAAAGGTCCTACTGAAAGAAAAGAAACTTGCTGCAGAATTGAGAAGAAAAGCTAGTGAAGAAAAGAAAAGAAAGGCCCTAGAGGAAAAACTTGCCATGGCAGACAAAAGAAGGGAAGCTACGAAACAAAGGAAAATAAATGCGGAGCAAGCAAAAAATTAAAGGCTGAAGAAAAACAGAGGATAGCCGAAGAGAGGAAAAGAATTGCAAGGACTAAATATGAAGTAGAGGAGGCCATGTTTCTTTTAGATCAATCAGATGAGATGGAGAGAAGGAAATCATTTTTGGAGACACATGAGGCAGCAAGGCAACAAGCTTGGGAGCAGCAGAGCATTGAACAGGCAGCAATAAGGGCTAAAGAAGACCTGCAGGAAGAAAATAGGAGAGAGAGGCAGAGCTAGCAAGTCAGGCAACGACTGATGAGGAGAGGCTTAATGCATGTCAGCACATAAAAAATCCATACAAGAGAACTGGACCAAGTTCTAGTCAGAACATGAGAGGCTTTAAACAACCTAGAAAAGTTAACATGTTCGATGAACTGAGGAGTGGGTGAATTTTGAAGTTAGATGGGTGATTTCATTTTTGTTCTGGTTATGATAAGATGAACAAGTACTTTTATTATTATGTGCTACTAAGTGAATGTACTCCAGATCATGTACTCAGGTACTTTTATTATTATGATCTAGTTTGGTGTATGCTTGTGAACACTTGCAAATTATCACTTAATTTTTACCTACAAATGCAGCTTGTATATATGATGTGTTTGGCAGATTTGATCATGCTCCAGTTTGGCAGATTTGATCATGCTCCAGTTGCCGTCAAAGCACACACCGGCGACCACCGGGGCGGCGATGTGGCCGCCGTAAAAGCAGACACCGGCGACCACCGGGGCGGTGCCGCCGCTGCCGTCAAAGCACACGCCGTCGATGGATGAACTTTGGCGCCGCCAATGGTGCTAGGGATTGGGGTGAGCTAGGGATTGCGGGGAGAGTGCGGGATGGAATTGGGGATTTTTACCCCGCACACAGCCTTATCAAGTTTGACGTGTGAGACCAAAGCTGATGTGTGGGACCGATGCTCACGTGGCAGTGGCTGCATACTAGCTACGTAAGTGAGGCGTATAGCCAGGACCGATGCCACAATCTTCAGGACCGTATAGACACTGTATTTACATGTACGGGGACTGTATTGAAGCACTTTCTGACTATGAGGACCATATTAGACATCGCATGCAAGTACCAGGACTAAACATGCAATTATCTCCCAAAAATTCTACCAAATTAGGAAAACCTGGGAAATTTGCGTACCAATCCAGAGCAAAAAGAATCAGATCAAAAGCACATTTTTGTGAGTTATCAAAACTAATTTACTAGGCGCAAAAGTTTCTCATTTTTAGCAGGATCAACACAACTATCACTGTAAGGTATCCTAAAGGTCTTACTTGGCACTTTATTGAAACAAAAGCTATAAAACATGATTACTACAGTAACATAATCATGTGAACACACAAAAACAGTAAGGGTAAATATTGGATTGTCTCCCAACAAGCACTTTTCTTTAATGACTTTTTAGCTAGGCATGATGATTTCAATCATGCTCGTATAAAAAAATAAGAATTGAAACATAAAGAGAGCATCATGAAGAATATGACTAGCACATTTAAGTCTAACCCACTTCCTATGCATAGGGATTTTGTGAGAAAACAATTTATGGGAACAATAATCAACTAGCATAGGAAGGCTAAACAAGCATAACTCAAAACTTTAAGCACATAGAGAGGAAACTTGATATTATTGCAATTCCTACAAGCATATATTCCTCCCTCATAATAATTTTCAGTAGCATCATGAATGAATTCAACAATATAACCATCACATAAAGCATTCTTTTCATGATCTACAAGCATAGAAAATTTACTACTCTCCACATAAGCAAATTTCTTCTCATGAATAGTAGTGGGAGCAAACTCAACAAAATAATTATCATGTGAGGCATAATCCAATTGAAAACTAAAATCATGACGACAAGTTTCACGGTTATCATTATTCTTAATAGCATACAAGTCATCATAATAATCATCATAGATAGCAACTTTGTTCTCATAATCAATTGGAACCTCTTCCGAAATAGTGGATTCATCACTAAATAAAGTCATGACCTCTCCAAATCCACTTTCATAATTATCACAATAATATTCAACATCCTCCAAAATAGTGGGATCGTTACTTCCTAAAGTTGACACTCTTCCAAACCCACTTTCATCAATATAATCGTCATAAATATGAGGCATGCTTTCATCATAATAAATATTCTCATCAAAACTTGGGGGACTAAACATATTATCTTCATCAAACATAGCATCCCCAAGCTTGTGGCTTTGCATATCATTAGCATCATGGGTATTCAAAGAATTCATACTAACAACATTGCAATCATGCTCATCAATCACATATTTTATGCTAAGCATTCTATGTAATTCTTCTTCTAGTACTTGAACACAATTTTCCTTCCCATCATTTTCACGAAAGACATTAAAAAGATGAAGAATATGAGACAACCTTAATTCCATTTTTTGTAGTTTTATTTTATAAACTAAACTAGTGATAAAACAAGAAACTAAAAGATTCGATTGCAAGATCTAAAGATATACCTTCAAGCACTAACCTCCCTGGCAACGGCACCAGAAAAGAGCTTGATGTCTACTACACAACCTTCTTCTTGTAGACGTTGTTGGGCCTCCAAGTGCAGAGGTTTGTAGGACAGTAGCAAATTTCCCTCAAGGGATAACCTAAGGTTTATCAATCCGTGGGAGGCGTAGGATGAAGATGGTCTCTCTCAAGCAACCCTGCAACCAAATAACAAAGAGTCTCTTGTGTCCCCAACACACCCAATACAATGGTAAATTGTATAGCTGCACTACTTCGGCGAAGAGATGGTGATACAAGTGCAATATGGATGGTAGATATGAGTATTTGTAATCTGAAAATATAAAAACAGCAAGGTAACAAGTGGTAAAAGTGAGCGTAAACGGTATTGCAATGCTAGGAAACAAGGCCTAAGGTTCATACTTTCACTAGTGCAAGTTCTCTCAACAATAATAACATAACTATATCATATAACTATCCCTCAACATGCAACAAAGAGTCACTCCAAAGTCACTAATAGCGGAGAACAAACGAAGAGATTATGGTAGGGTACAAAACCACCTCAAAGTTATTCTTTCTTGACGTCCACTCCAAGTCTCCTGGATTGCGTTTGTTCCAAAAAGATCTCTCCCGAAGGTTTCATTCCGTTTGAACTCCGTTTGATATTCCTTTTCTTCGAAACACTGAAATAGGCAAAAAACATCAATTGGGTTGGGCCTCCGGTTAATAGGTTAGTCCCAAAAATGATATAAAAGTGTATAGTAAAGCCCATAAACATCCAAAATGGGTAATATAATAGCATGGAACAATAAAAAATTATAGATACATTGGAGACGTATCAAGCATCCCCACGCTTAATTCCTGCTCGTCCTCGAGTAGGTAAATGATAAAAACATAATTTTTGATGTGGAATGCTACCTAGCATATTTCTCAATGTAATTTTCTTTATTGTGGCATGAATGTTCAGATCCAAATGGTTCAAGATAAAAGTTCAATATTGACATAAGAATAGTAATACTTCAAGCATACTAACAAGTAATCATGTCTTATCAAAATAACATAGCCAAAGAAAGCTTATCCCTACAAATTCATATAGTTAGGCTATGTTTCATTTTCATCACACAAAATACTCCCATCATGCACAACCCCGGTTTCAGCCAAGCAATTGGTTCATACTTTTTAACACGCTTCAGCTTTTTTTCAACTCTCACGCAATACATGAGCGTAAGCCATGGATATAGCACTATGGGTGGAATAGAATATGATGATGGAGGTTGTGTGGAGAATACAAAAAAGGAGAAAGTCTCACATTGACGAGGCTAATCAACGGGCTATGGAGATGCCCATCAATTGATGTCAACATGAGGAGTAGGGATTGCCATGCAACGGATGCACTAGAGCTATAAATGTATGAAAGCTCAACAAAAGAAACTAAGTGGGTGTGCATCCAACTTGCTTGCTCACGAAGACCTAGGGCATTTTGAGGAAGCCCATCATTGGAATATACAAGCCAAGTTCTATAATGAAAAATTCCCACTTAGTATATGAAAGTGACAAAATAAGAGACTCTCTATCATAAAGATCATGGTGCTACTTTGAAGCACAAGTGTGGAAAAAGATAGTAACATTGTCCCCCCTTTTTTTTGGGCCTTCCTTTTTTTATTTGGCCTTTCTCTTTTTTTGGCCTTTCTTTTCAAGGGACAATGCTCTAATAATGATGATCATCACACTTCCATTTACTTACAACTCATGGATTACAACTCGATACTAGAACAAAATATGACTCTATATGAGTGCCTCCGGCGGTGTACCGGGATATGCAATGAATCAAGAGTGACATGTATGAAAAATTATGAAGGTGGATTTGCCACAAATACGATGTCAACTACATGATCATGCAAAAGCAATATGACAATGATGGAGCGAGTCATAACAAACGGAATGGTGGAAAGTTGCATGGCAATATATCTTGGAATGGCTATGGAAATGCCATAATAGGTAGCTATGGTGGCTGTTTTGAGGAAGATATAAGGAGGTTTATGTGTGATAGAGCGTATCGTATCATGGGGTTTGGATGCACCGGCGAGGTTTGCACCAACTCTCAAGGTGAGAAAGGGCAATGCACGGCACCGTAGAGGCTAGTAATGATGGAAGGGTAAGAGTGCGTATAATCCATGGACTCACATTAGTCATAAAGAACTCATATACTTATTGCAAAAGTTTATTAGCCCTTGAAGAAAAGTACTACTACACATGATCCTAGGGGAAGGGTTGGTAGGAGTTAACCATCGCGCGATCCCGATCTCCACTCATAAGGAAGGCAATCAAAAGAGCACCCCATGCTACAAATTTGTTACACAACTTTTACCATACGTGCATGCTACGGTACTTGCCAACTTTAACACAAGTATTTCTCAATTTCATAATTACCCAACTAGCATGACTCTAACATTACCACCTTTATATATCAAAACAATTATCAAGCATCAAATTGATCATAGTATTCAATGCAGTTTCTATGATAGTTTTTATTATACCCAACTTGGATGCCCATCATTCTAGGACCAATTTTTATAACCATAGCAAATACCATGCTGTTCTAAAAGACTCTCAAATTAATATAAGTGAAGCATGAGATATCAATAATTTTTACAAAATAAAACCACCGCCGTGCTCTAAAAGATATAAGTGAAGCACTAGAGCAAAATTGTCTAGCTCAAAAGATATAAGTGAAGCACATAGAGTATTCTAATAAATTCCGAATCATGTGTGTGTCTCCCAAAAGGTGTGTACAGCAAGGATGATTGTGGTAAATTAAAAATCAAAGACTCATATCATACAAGATGCTCCAAGCAAAACACATATCATATGGTGAATAAAAATATAGCTCCGAGTAAAGTTACCGATAGACGAAGACGAAAGAGGGGATGCCTTCCGGGGCATCCCCAAGCTTATGATTTGGTTGTCCTTGAATTTACTTGGGGTTCCATGGGCATCCCCAAGCTTAGGCTCTTTCCACTCCTTATTCCATAGTCCATCAAATCTTTACCCAAAACTTGAAAACTTCACAACACAAAACTCAATAGAAAATCTCATAAGCTCCGTTAGTGCAAGAAAGAAAAACCACCACTTAAGGTACTGTGATGAACTGATTGTTTATTTATATTAGTGTTAAACCTACTGTATTCCAACTTCTCTATGGTTCATACCACCCGATACTAGCCATAGATTCATCAAAATAAGCAAAGAACACATGAAAAACAGAATCTGTCAAAAACAGAACAGTCTGTAGCAATCTATAACTTTCGAATACTTCTGGAACTCTAAACATCCTACCAAAATAGTAAGTCCTACTCAATTTTTCTATTGATCTACTGCAAAAAGAATCAACTAAAAAGCACGTTTCTGTGATTTATTAAAATTATTCTCGTGCACGCAAAAGTTTCTGTTTTTCAGCAAGATCAAATTAACTATCACCCAAGATGATCCTATAGGTTCTACTTGGCACAAACACTAACGAAAACATAAAAACACATCTAAACAGAAGCTATATGAATTATTTATTGAATAACATGAAGGAAAAATATTGGGTTGTCTCCCAACAAGCGCTTTTCTTTAAAGCCTTTTAGCTAGGCATTGATAATTTTAATGATGCTCACATGAAAGACAAGAATTGAAGCGCAAAGAGAGCATCATAAGACACGTGAGAAACACATCTAAGTCTAACATACTTCCTATGCATAGGCATCTTATAGGCATACAAATCATAGCAAGCAAAAATTAGCATTTGCAAGGAAGAGGAAAGAAACAATAGCAATCTCAACATAACGAGAGGTAATTTAGTAACATGAAAATTTATACAACCATATTTTCCTCTCTCATAACAATTACATGTGGGATCGTAAGCAAATTCAACAAAATATCTATCACACAAAATATTTTCAACATGATCCACATGCATGCAAAGTTGACACTCCTCCAAAATAGTGGTATTAACATTAACTAAAGTCATGACCTCACCAAACCCACTTTTATCAAAAATTTCATAAGATTGAACATTCTCCAAATATGTGGGATCTAAAGTTGACACTCTTCCAAACCCATTTTCAATAATATTGCAAACACTATTATCTATCTCATATTCATCATGGGGCTTAAATAAATTTTCAAGATCATACAAAGAATCACCACAATCATGATCATTGCAACAAGTAGTATACATAGCAAAACTAGCATCCCCAAGCTTAGGGTTTTGGATATTATTAACACAATTGACATCAAGAGAATTTAAAATAAAATCATTGCAATCATGATTTTTATTCAAGGAGCTATCGTGAATCTCTTCATAAATTTCTTCATCACAATTTTTAGATTCACGAATTTCGAGCAAAACCTCATAAAGATAAGCTAGTGCACTCAAATCACTAGAATTTGGTTCATCATAATTGGATCTCTTAAAAAGATTGGCAAGCAGATGAGGATCCATAGATCTTAGGTTCTCTGTTTAGTAATAAATAAACAACTATTCCAACCAAGAAAGCAAACGAGCCATGTAAGACATCAAAATAAATGAAAAGATGAACAGAAGAAGGGCGAATAAAACGGCAAGGGTGAAGTGGGGGAGTGGAAAACGAGAGGCAAATGGCAAATAATGTAATGCGAGGGAGAAGAGTTTGTGATGGGTACTTGGTATGTCTTGACTTGTGCGAAGACCTCCCTAGCAACGGCGCCATAAATCCTTCTTGCTACCTCTTGAGCACTGCATTGGTTTTCCCTTGAAGAGGGAAGGGTGATGCAGCAAAGTAGCGTAAGTATTTCCCTCAGTTTTGAGAACCAAGGTATCAATCCAGTAGGAGGCTCCACGCAAGTCCCTCATACCTACACAAACAAAACAAGAACCTCGCAACCAACGCGATAAAGGGTTGTCAATGCCTTCACGGGCACTTGCAAAAGTGAGATCTGATAGAGATAAGATAAGATAAATATTTTTGGTATTTTTATGATATAGATTGGAAAGTGAAGATTACAAAATAAAGTAGATAGGAAACTTATATGATGGAAAATAGACCCGGGGGCCATAAGTTTCACTAGTGGCTTCTCTCAAGATAGCATAAGTATTATGGTGGGTGAACAAATTACTGTCGAGCAATTGATAGAAAAGTGCATAGTTATGAGAATATCTTGGCATGATCATCTATATAGGCATCACGTCCGCAACAAGTAGACCGACTCCTTCATGCATCTACTACTATTACTCCACACATCAAATGCTATCCAGCATGCATCTAGAGTATTAAGTTCATAAGAACAGAGTAACGCATTAGGCAAGATGACATGATGTAGAGGGATAAACTCAAGCAATATGATATAAACCCCATCTTTTTATCCTCGATGGCAACAATACAATACGTGCCTTGCTTCCCCTGCTGTCACTCGGAAAGGACACCGCAAGATTGAACCCAAAGCTAAACACTTCTCCCATTGCAAGAAATATCAATCTAGTAGGCCAAACCAAACTGATAATTCAAACAGACTTGCAAAGATAACTAATCATACATAAAACAATTCAGAGGAGATTAAAATATTTCTCATAGATAAACTTGATCATAAACCCATAATTCGTCGGATCTCGACAAACACACCGCAAAAAGAGTTACATCAAATAGATCTCCAAGAGGATCGAGGAGAACTTTGTATTGAGATTCAAAGAGAGAGAAGAAGCCATCTAGCTAATAACTATGGACCCGAGGTCTGTGGTAAACTACTCACAACTCATCGGAGAGGCTATGGTGTTGATGTAGAAGCCCTCCATGATCGATTCCCCCTCTAGTGGAGCGCCGGAAAAGGCCCCAAGATGGGATCTCACGGGTACAGAAGGTTGCGGCGGTGGAAATAGGGTTTCGTGGTGCTCCTCGATGTTTTTAGGGTATGCAAGTATATATAGGCGAAGGAAGTCAGTCAGGGGAGCCATGAGGGGCCCACGAGGGTGGGGGGCGCGTCCACCCTCTTAGGGCGCGCCCTGGACCCTCGTGGCCGCCTCGGCTGCTTCTTGACGTCCACTCCAAGTCTCCTGGATTGCGTTTGTTCCAAAAAGATCTCTCCCGAAGGTTTCGTTCCGTTTGGCTCCGTTTGATATTCCTTTTCTTCGAAACACTAAAATAGGCAAAAAAACATTAATTTGGGTTGGGCCTCCGGTTAATAGGTTAGTTCCAAAATTGATATAAAAGTGTATAGTAAAGCCCATAAACATCCAAAACGGGTAATATAATAGCATGGAACAATCAAAAATTATAGATATGTTGGAGACGTATCATGTACCCACACCACAGAACCCATGGTTGCGTGCTCCCATTCGGGTGGACTAACGATGTTCCGACAAAACTGATCTAGTGCATGACACTCCCCCGACCACTCCGACCAACTCCCCTTTAGGCTAATTCATGGGTAACTCTGATGCCACTCTAGACATCCAACAGCCACCATCGTGGCAAAACAAGAATGGTCCCAAACAGGGACAAAGGGCCCTACAACAACGACGGGCACACAAGGCTTATGGCCACCTACCTGATTAGGGTAGCGTGCGCTCATAACCTTCCCTAGTTGGAGGCACCGGCAAGAGGCATGACAATAGACCACATTAGGGCCTTCCCATGACTGCAAGTGTGGCTGCACTGGTCAGCTCAACTCAATGGCACTATGACTCAGCCAACAGGTGTTCAAGTTCAAATTAATATTCGGTTAAACTTGAAGAGTAATGAGTTGAGACATAAAATAACATGATGCATATGAACATGATAACAACATGAACATGGAGGGTAAGCATAACCATATGAATATCAACAACAAATCATTTCTTCTACTAGATGCAAAAGAACATGGCCTAATGATGATCAAGTATCTCTCAAGTACTTTCATAATAGATGATAATAAGGCCGCGAAGAACATTACTATCACCAGCATGTACTAGTACCAAGCATGACATACGAAAATAATACTAGCAAGTAGTACATAATAATAAGGTGCATAAGAACATATCATGATGATGAGCATGGATCCACAAGCATGACCGAAACAGCAATAGCAGTAGTAAATGAGCAAACATTTATTAAATATTTAAGGTGAAAACCATGACTACTGCAAGGCCATCATGCAAGTGGCTGTCGTGGCTTTTCTGGGGATGAAGAATACACTAGGAAGAAGTGTGGCGAAGTCATGGGAGGATTCACCGGAAATGTTTCTCTCTCAGAGGGGGCTAGACAAGGGCAAGGGAAAAATGGTCATTTCCCGTATGTGGCAACATAGTGAAAATGGTACCAACAGAACGGGCTCGATGAGACGAAGAGGTGGGATTTGGAATCACGTGATTCGGAGTTACGATCGCGAAGATACGGACGGTTGAAGTCCAGGGACTAATCTATAAAAGATTCTTCACAAACAGGCCCCTGGCTAGAAAAACAAAAAACACATTATCTGAGAATACGCTTTCAGAACTGAGAAATCATATTTTGGGCTGAAGTGTAAAGAAAATACGCTTTCTCCAAATGACTACGTATTTGACCAAAAACCATCTTGATCTTGGCAATCTCCAGCAAGCCTTGGCCAGTAGGGACGCTACCACTGTCTGTGCATAAGTGAGGGTATAAAATACCCATGTTTTGTACACTGACAGGAGCCCCATACACATTGTCGAAGCATCGTTGGGCTAGGCCCAAACAATGACACAAATGTGGCAGGAAACTAATGTTGCAATTTTAGTCATGATGATTTTTCTGACGCACGTCCAGTCCACTCATTAAATGTGGGTCGTTGGAACTTGGACTATTGTGGTTATTCCACGGTAGTGCGCCTGTAAAAGAGCTTGCCGAGGTAAGTGATACATCTCCAACGTATCTACTTTTCCAAACACTTTTGCCCTTGTTTTGGACTCTAACTTGCATGATTTGAATGAAACTAACCCGGACTGACGCTGTTTTCAGCAGAACTGCCATGGTGTTGTTTATTGTGCAGAAAAAAGAAGTTCTCGGAATGACCTGAAAATCCACGGAGATAACTTTTGGAAAATATAAAAAATACTGGTGAAAGAATCAAGGCCAGGGGGGCACACCCTTTCCATGAGGGTGGGGGGCGCGCCCCCTTCCGCTGGGCATGCCCCCTGTCTCGTGGGCCCCCTACTGCTCCACCGACCTCAACTCCAACTCTATATATTCTGTTTCGCGGAGAAAAAAATTAGAGAGAAAGTTTCATCGTGTTTTACGATACGGAGCGGCCGTCAAGCCCTAATCTCTCTCAGGAGGGCTGATCTAGAGTCCGTTCGGGGCTCCGGAGAGGGGGATTCGTCGCCGTCGTCATCATCAACCATCCTCCATCACCAATTTCATGATGCTCACCACTGTGCGTGAGTAATTCCGTCATAGGCTTGCTGGACGATGATGGGTTGGATGAGATTTACCATGTAATCAAGTTAGTTTTGTTAGGGTTTGATCCCTACACTAGAAAAGAATACACTTCTGTGATGATACATGTTTTTCACAGTAGGTCGCGTTTTTTGTCATGCATGTACATCCATGACGATTTTATGACAGAATCAAGATAGTCATACCTGTGCTGTCGTAGAAGTGTTCCATGACATTACCAAAATTATCATCACGGAAGTGTCCAGTTCCATGATGATAAATCGCGCGTCACAGAAGTGCTTTTGTCAAGGGTGACCGACACGTGGCATCCACCATAACTGAACATCGTTAAGCTACCGGGTCGGGTTTTGGATCCGACAACCCGTTAACAGCCCCGACCAATGGGAAATTTCCACGTGTAAAATTCTTATTGGCCGGACGAAACACGTGTCAGCTCGTCAGTGGGTCAGATAGGCGCCTACGATATGTCGACACGTGCCACGGCCCACCACTGGCCCATTTAGCTTACAAAGCCGGCCCATTTGACTTGGTCAAAAGTTAACGGGCTGGCCCATGAAAAGCCTATTAACGGTCTCTTTGCAAATAGCCCATTTTACGGCCCGTTAACTCACGCCCCATTAGGCCCTGAAGGAAATTGGCCCAACAACGTCATGTGGGCCGTCGAATATAACACCAGCCCATTTCACTTTTGGCCCATGACATCTTTCGGCCCATATGAGGCCTTCGTATCTTTCGGCCCTTTACAGGCCCACGGTGACTCTAGCCCATAATGAACAGTAATTTTCTTTGTACCCATTAACGGCCCGTGATTTACATGGGCCGTTTCCAGCCTGTGTTAGCTTTCGGCCTATTGACGGCACATACGTTCTTGGGCTCCTTTTCGGCCCTCGATTACTTCCGGCCTGTTACTGGCCTGTTCCCCTAATGGTCCAAATTCGGCCCATGGCAAGAGTCGGCCCATTACTGGCCTGTTCACCTAATGGGCCAAACTCGGCCCATGGCAAGAGTTGGCCCGTTACTGGCCTGTTACCCTAATGGGCCAAATTCGGCCCATGGCAAGAGTCGACCCGTTTCTGGCCTGTTAACCCGTTGCGCCATTTCCAGCCCGTCCTATATTCTGGCCCATTAACGACCCGTTATGCCTGTGACAGAATTAAGCCTTTGCTGTCCTACGGCCTGTTAATGGCCCGTTACCGTGCTGGGCCGATACCAATTACGCCCTATTACGGCCCATGTAGACCCATTTATCCGACGGCCCAAGGCCCACCGATTCTACGACCCTGTTGGAGGCCCATTTATTGACGGCCCGTAGGAGACCCATGGATCCTACGGCCCGTAGGAGACCCATGGTTCCTACGTCCCGTATATGGCCCATGGTAGTTGCGGCCACTAGCAAACCAGGGAAAAAGAAGACTAGGAACTAAATAAGGCCGAAACTAACGCTAGGCTATTAAGGCGATTCCACAGATTACATCCACTCGGCATCAAAGATCGCCACCAGTGCAAATATAGGGAACACCCTAAATTATACAAAAATGGCTTGCTGTTTTCTTCAGCCGGTGGCTTCACGTTAAGAATAAATTTTGTATCGCACCAAAACAAATTACAACTATATAACAAAAGGAAGGTCGGCATAAAACTTAACAGTCTAGCAGATAAATGCACCACCAGAAGTTCAGAAGCTCAGTTCATTTGACCTGACTATTACGTTTTCATGCTGTATTGTCCGATGGAGCACCATAACCCTCGCCTTCATTTCCCCTAGGCTCCTGAACAACATAGCAAATGTCTGATAGTCTGGTTCAAAACCATGCATATCTTGACGACATCGAACAATGTATCTCCTTGTTTCACAAAGGGTCTCTGTTAGGGAATGGACTTGTGTCTGGAGCGCAGATACAACATTGCTTTGAGCTTGCATATCTTGATCATGAGGCAGTTTGGACGATATTGCCTTAACAACCAACCCAGAATTATGCAGGAACATGCTTTTGGCACTGTTAGTGGATAGGTATTGATACGTCTCCAACGTATCTATAATTTTTGATTGTTCCATGCTATTATATTACCCCTTTTGGATGTTTATGGGCTTTATTTTACACATTTATATCATTTTTGGGACTAACCTACTAACCGGAGGCCTAGCCCGTATTGCTATTTTTTTTGCCTATTTCAGTATTTCGAAGAAAAGGAATATCAAACGGAGTCCAAACGGAATGAAACCTTCAGGAGCGTGATTTTTGGAACGAATATGATCCAGAGGACTTGGAGTGCAAGTCAAGAAGCAGCCGAGGTGGCCATGAGAGGGTAGGGCGCGCCGCCCCTATAGGGCGCCCCCTATCTCGTGGGCCCCACGGGCGGCCACCGACGTACTTCTTCCTCCTATATAAGCCTACGTACCCCGAAAACATCCAGGGAGCAACCAAAACACAATTTCCACCGCCGTAACCTTCTGTATCAGTGAGATCCCATCTTGGAGCCTTCGTCGATGCTTTGCTGGAGGGGAAATCGACCATGGAGGGTTTCTACATCAACACCATAGCCCCTCCGATGAGTTGTGAGTAGTTTACCATAGACCTTCGGGTCCATAGTTATTAGCTAGATGGCTTCTTCTCTCTTTTTGGATCTCAATACAATGTCCTCCCCCCCTCTTGTGGAGATCTATTCAATGTAAACTCTTTTTGCAGTGTGTTTGTCGAGATCCGATGAATTGTGGGTTTATGATCAAGTTTATCTATGAGGAATATTTGAATCTCCTCTGAATTCTTTTATGTATGATTGAGTTATCTTTGCAAGTCTCTTCGAATTATCAGTTTGGTTTGGCCTACCAGATTGATCTTTCTTGCCATGGGAGAAGTGCTTAGCTTCTTGCGGTGTCCTTACCCAGTGACAGAAAGGGTTGCAAGGCACGTATTGTATTGTTTCCATCGAGGATAAAAAGATGGGGTTTATATCATATTGCATGAGTTTATCCCTCTACATCATGTCATCTTGCTTAAGGCGTTACTCTGTTCTTATGAACTTAATACTCTAGATGCAGGCATGAGTCGGTCGATGTGTGGAGTAATAGTAGTAGATGCAGGCAGGAGCTGGTCTACTTGTTGCAGATGTGATGCCTATATAAATGATCATGCCTAGATAATCTCATAATTATTCGCTTTTCTATCAATTGCTTGACAGTAATTTGTTCACCCATCGTAATACTTATGCTATCTTGAGAGAAGCCTCTAGTGAAACCTATGGTCCCCGGGTCTATCTCTTATCATATTTTCTCGCAATCTACTTTTATTTGCATTTTACTTTTTGCATCTATATTATAAAATACAAAAAATATATTTATTTTATCTTACTATCTCTATTAGATCTCACTTTCACAAGTGGCCGTGAAGGGATTGACAACCCCTTTATTGCGTTGGTTGCGAGTTCTTGTTTGTTTGTGTAGGTGCGTGGGACTTTTGAGGAGCCTCCTACTGGATTGATACCTTGGTTCTCAAAAACTGAGGGAAATACTTACGCTACTATTGCAGCATCACCCTTTCCTCTTCAAGGAAAACCAACACAAGCTCAAGACGTAGCAAGAAGGATTTCTGGCGCCGTTGCCGGGGAGGTCTTCTCTCAAGTCAAGACATACCAAGTACCCATCACAAACTCATCTCCCTCGCATTTACATTATTTTCCATTTGCCTCTCGTTTTCCTCTCCCCCATTTCACCCTTGTCGTTTTATTCCCCCTCTCTTTCCCAATCTCCTCCTCTCTCTTTTGCTTGCCCTTTCGTTTGGTCGTTTGGTTGGATTATATGCTTATTTATTGCTAAACAGAGAACCTCTATGGATCCTCATCCTCTTGCTAATCTTTTTAAGAGATCCAATTATGATGAACCAATTGCTAGTAAGTTTTGTGCACTAGATTATCTTTATGAAGCTTTGCTCAAAATTTGTGAATCTGAAAATTATGATGAAGAAATTTATGAAGAGATTCACGATAACTCCTTGAATAAAAAGCATGATTGCAATGATTTTCCTATAAATTCTCTTGATGTCAATTGTGCTAATAATATGCAAAACCCTAAGCTTGGGGATGCTAGTTTTGCTATGTCTACTACTTGTTTCAATGATCATGATTGGGGTGATTCTTCTTATAACCTTGAAAATTTATTTAAGCCCCATGATGAATATGAGATTGATGATAATGTTTGCAATAATATTGAAAGTGGGTTTGAAAGAGTGTCAACTTTAGATCCCACATTTTTGGAGTATGTTCAATCTTATGATATTTTTGATAAAAATGGGTTCGAAAGATCATGACTCTAGCTAATGTTAATCCCACTATCTTGGAAGAGTGTCAACTTTGCATGCATGTGGATCATGTTGAGAATATGTTTTGTGATAGCTATTTTGTTGAATTTGCCTATGACCCTACATGTAATTATTATGAGAGAGGAAAATATGGCTGTAGAAATTTTTATCTTATTAAATTACCTCTCGTCATGTTGAGATTGCTATCGTCTCTTTCTTCTTCGTTGCATATGCTAGTTTTTGCTTGCCTTGCAAATTTGTTTGCTTATAATATGCCTATGCATAGGAAGTATGTTAGACTTAGATGTGTTTGTCACGTGTTTCATGATGCTCTCTTTGTGCTTCAATTCTTGTCTTTCATGTGAGCATCATTAAAATTATCAATGCCTAGCTAGGGGCGTTAAACGATAGCGCTTGTTGGGATGCAACCCAATATTTTTCCTTTCTGTTATTTAATAAATATTGCATCTACCTCCTGTTTAGATGTGTTTTTATCTTTTAATTAGTGTTTGTGCCAAGTAGAACCTATAGGATAACCTATGATGATAGTTGATTTGATTCTGCTGAAAAACAGAAACTTTGCACGCATGAATTTAGTTTTGTTAAATCATAGAAACGTGCTTTTGCGTTGATTATTTTTTCTTATGATAAATAGACAAATTGTCCAGGACTTCCTATTTTTTAGGAGTTTTAGAGTTCCAGAAGTTTGCGTTAGTTACAGATTGCTACAGACTGTTCTGTTTTTGACAGATTCTGTTTTTCGTGTGTTGTTTGCTTATTTTGCTGCATCTATGGCTAGTAAAATAGTTTATAAACCATAGAGAAGTTGGACTACAGTAGGTTTAACACCAAAATAAATAAATAATGAGTTCATTACAGTACCTTATGTGGTGGTTTTGTTTTCTTTTACTAACGGAGCTTATAAGATTTCCTATTGAGTTTTGTGTTGTGAAGTTTTCAAGTTTTGGGTAAAGCTTTGATGGACTATGGAATAAGGAGTGGCAAGAGCCTAAGCTTGGGTATGCCCATGGCACCCCAAGATATTCAAGGATAGCCAAAAGCCTAAGCTTGGGGATGCCCCGGGAAGGCATCCCCTCTTTCATCTTCGTTCATTGGTAACTTTACTTGGAGCTATATTTTTATTCGCACATGATATGTGTTTTGCTTGGAGCGTCGTGTATTATATTAGTCTTTGCTTTTTAGTTTACCACATTCATCCTTGATGTACACACCTTTTGGGAGAAGCCTACTTGATAGAATTTGCTAGAATACTCTATGTGCTTCACTTATATCTTTTGAGCTTGATAGTTTTTGCTCTAGTGCTTCACTTATATCTTTTAGAGCACGGCGGTGGCTTATTTTTGTAGAAATTGCTAGTCTCTCATGCTTCACTTATATCTTTTTAAGAGTATTTTAGAACAGCATGGTATTTGCTATGGTTACAAATTTGGTCCTAGAATGATGAGCATCCAAGTTGGGTATAATAAAAACTATCATAGAAAAGAATTGGATGCTATGATCAATTTGATACTTGATAATTGTTTTGAGATATGGAGGTAGTGATATTAAAGTCATGCTAGTTGAGGTGATTATGAAAAATACTTGTGTTGAGGGTTGTGATTCCCGTAGCGTGCATGTATGGTGAACCGCTTTGTGATGAAGTTGGAGCACAATTTTATTTATTGATTGTCTTCCTTATGAGTGGCGGTCGGGGACGAGCGATGGTCTTTTCCTACCAATCTATCCCCCTAGGAGCATGCGCGTAGTACTTTGTTTTTGATGACTTCTAGATTTTTGCAATAAGTATATGAGTTCTTTTGACTAATGTTGAGTCCATGGATTATACGCACCTCACCCTTCCACCATTGCTAGCCTCTCTTGTGCCGCACAACTTTCGCCGGTACCATACACCCACCATATAACTTCCTCAAAACAGCCACCATACCTACCTATTATGGCATTTCCATAGCCATTCCGAGATATATTGCCATGCAACTTTCCACCATTCCATTCATATGACGCGCATTACTTTTGTCATATTGCTCTTTGCATGATCATGTAGTTGAGATTGTATTTGTGGCAAGGCCACCTTCATAATTTTTATACATGTCGCTCTTGATTCATTGCATATCCCGGTACACCGCCGGAGGCATTCATATAGAGTCATATCTTGTTCTAGCCTTGAGTTGTAATTCTTGAGTTGTAAATCCATAAAAGTGTGATGATCTTCATTATTAGAGCATTGTCCTAGTGAGGAAAGGATGATGAAGACTATGATTCCCCCACAAGTCGGGATGAGACTTCGGACTTTACAAAAAGAAAAAAAAGAAAGGCCAAAAAAGGAAAGGCCAAAGAAAAAGAAGAAGAAAGAAAAAAAGAAAAAAGAAAAAAAGAAAAAGGAAAAATAAAATGAGAGAAAAAGAGAGAAGGGACAATGCTACTACCTCTTTTTCCACACTTGTGCTTCAAAGTAGCACCATGATCTTCATGATATAGAGTCTCATATGTTGTCACTTTCATATACTAGTGGGAATTTTTCATTATAGAACTTGGCTTGTATATTCCAATGATGGGCTTCCTCAAAATGCCCTAGGTCTTCGTGACCAAGCGAGTTGGATGCACACCCACTTAGTTTCTTTTGTTGAGTTTTCATATATTTATAGCTCTAGTGCATCCGTTGCATGGCAATCCCTACTCACTCACATTGATATCTATTAATGGGCATCTCCATAGCCCGTTGATACGCCTAGTTGATGTGAGACTATCTTCTCCTTTTTGTCTTCTCCACAACCACCATTCTACTCCACATATAGTGCTATGTCCATGGCTCACGCTCATGTATTGCGTGAAAGTTGAAAAAGTTTGAGATTATTAAAGTATGAAACAATTGCTTGGATTGTCATCGGGGTTGTGCATGATTAAATACTTTGTGTGATGAAGATAGAGCAACAGCCAGACTATATGATTTTGTAGGGATAACTTTCTTTGGCCATGTTATTTTGAGAAGACATGATTACTTTGATTAGTATGCTTGAAATATCACTATTTTTATGTCAATATGAACTTTTATTTTGTATCATTTGGATCTAAACGTTCATGCCACAATAAAGAAGATTACATTGAGAATTATGCTAGGTAGCATTCCACATCAAAAATTTCTTTTTTATCATTTACCTACTCGAGGACGAGCAGGAATTGGGGATGCTTGATACGTCTCCAACGTATCTATAATTTTTGATTGTTTCATGCTATTATATTACCACTTTTGGATGTTTATGGGCTTTATTTTACACATTTATATCATTTTTGGGACTAACCTACTAACTGGAGGCCCAGCCCGTATTGCTGTTTTTTTTGCCTATTTCAGTATTTCGAAGAAAAGGAATATCAAACGGAGTCCAAACGGAATGAAACCTTCGGGAGCGTGATTTTTGGAACGAACGTGATCCAGAGGACTTGGAGTGCAAGCCAAGAAGCAGCCGAGGTGGGCACGAGAGGGTAGGGCGCGCCCCCCTATAGGGCGCGCCCCCTGTCACGTGGGCCCCACGGGCAGCTACCGACGTACTTCTTCCTCCTATATAAGCCTACGTACCCCGAAAATATCCAAGGAGCAACTGAAACACAATTTCCACCACCGTAACCTTCTGTATCCACGAGATCCCATCTTGGAGCCTTCGCCGCCGCTCTGCCGGAGGGGGAATCGACCATGGAGGGCTTCTACATCAACACCATAGCCCCTCCGATGAGTTGTGATTAGTTTACCACAGACCTTCAGGTCCATAGTTATTAGCTAGATGGCTTCTTCTCTCTTTTTGGATCTCAATACAATGTTATCCCCCTCTCTTGTGGATATCTATTCAATGTAAACTCTTTTTGCGGTGTGTTTGTCGAGATCCGATAAATTGTGGGTTTATGATCAAGTTTATCTATGAGAAATATTTGGATCTCCTCTGAATTCTTTTATGTATGATTGAGTTATCTTTACAAGTCTCTTCGAATTATCAGTTTGGTTTGGCCTACTAGATTGATCTTTCTTGCCATGGGAGAAGTGCTTAGCTTTGGGTTCAATCTTGCGGTGTCCTTACCCAGTGACAGAAAGGGTTGCAAGGCATGTATTGTATTGTTGCCATCGAGGATAAAAAGATGGGGTTTATATCATATTGCATGAGTTTACCCTTTACATCATGTCATCTTGCTTAAGGCGTTACTATGTTCTTATGAACTTAATACTCTAGATGCAGGCAGGAGTCGGTCGATGTGTGGAGTAATAGTAGTAGATGCAGGCAGGAGTCGGTCTACTTGCTGCAGACGTGATGCCTATATACATGATCATGCCTATATAATCTCATAATTATTCGCTTTTCTATCAATTGCTCGACAGTAATTTGTTCACCGACCATAATACTTATGCTATGTTGAGAGAAGCCTCTAGTGAAACCTATGGCCCCGGGGTCTATCTCTTATCATATTTGCTCCCAATCTACTTTTATTTGCATTTTTACTTTTTGCATCTATATTATTAAATACCAAAAATATATTTATCTTATCTTACTATCTCTATTAGATCTCACTTTCGCAGTGGCCGTGAAGGGATTGACAACCCCTTTATTGCATTGGTTGCGAGTTCTGTGTAGGTGTGTGGGACTTTTGAGGAGCCTCCTACTGGATTGATACCTTGGTTCTCAAAAACTGAGGGAAATACTTACGCTACTATTGCTGCATCACCCTTTCCTCTTCAAAGAAAACCAACGCAAGCTCAAGACGTAGCAGGTACTGACCCACTGCAGCAAGAGCTGACATTGCAGTTATAGTTGCCTTGCCACCTTCAGAAGGTGGCGGTTCCACCATCTTTTCCATAGCTCGCTGAAAAGTTGAGGTTTTACATTAGTAGTACCAGAACAAAAGATATTAAGGAGGCAGCAAAACCAAACAAAATAGCTTTGGTCTATATACAGAACTTATTCTGGTGAACCCATGTAAAATATTAGTTGTATTTTATTGCAAAGTACATAATAAAACAAGGTTCCAAACATATGACCATGTACCATCGCTAATGTATTGTCTATTTCTTCACATTGTATTGAGGGCTAAGGATAAATAGACGAAGTTTATAATACGTAAGCATAGTATGACACCATTCATATCACAAAACAACTGAGAACAGACAAACAGACAATTGTAACGTTGTGTGGGCAAGTCCAGCACGGAACTACATTACAGGTCAAGATCAAAGGAACATCACTCCTCTCTTTTAAACCTTGTAAGGTGCAATGATACGCTAAGACAATTGTGTATAAAATTGAAAAGAGTAATAGACATTGGCTGCAAACCATGCAGTTCAAGGCACAAGTCAGAGTAAGTAGTAGTTAAAAGGCATGAGGATTAAGGACTTACAACATCGGCTTTGGCTGGTGTAGTCATGCCCTTCTTCTTGCTGGTGTGACAGTCCTTGAAGATTTCCACAACATTTGGTTCAGGTACTTTTTGGTCCTTGCAAGCTTTCCTCTGCATTTCGAACAAGTCAATATAGATCTGATAATATGGTACAACGAAAAGAGTGAAACAACAGCTAATTACAAGAGCCTCGCAGTGTGCAAGATAGCTACGAGATCCTGTCGTCTATTGGAATTTCACTTTCGTATGGTTGGCCTTGTTCTTTAAACAGTTCACCTACAAGATGATAGATTTGTGTGGCACATGCGTAAATAGGACTTCAACATGTGATCTGATCACATATATATAATGTACCTGATACTTCGGAGCAGACCAGTGTTTAACAAGGCCCCTCTAGTCTTCATCCGATATATTTTCCACTGGAGATGTTTGGGAAAGTTCACTGTTAGCCTTGCCTTCAAAGTGAGTTTTCCTCAAGTTACACCGATACTGTCGCAGAGCAGACTTGAAAACATGGGTGCAAGCTTGTCTGGTTGCATCATCTTGGCTATCCAACTTGAACCTCATCAATTGAAAATTATGGGAGTCTCATTATCAGCAACCTAGAAAGTATGGGATAGAGCAAGACGATATTACTAGTTTCCATACATAACCATACTTACAGATAAATGGTCGAGGAAGGTGTTGAACTAGGTTTCGTCTTTGTCATTCCTGTACTAAATCCATGTTGGGAGGATACGTACATAACACCTAACGGCAACCGCTGCCTCTGATACTAACTTGGCTGACTCTGTAGCATCACGTGGCCTTTTTAAACCTACCTCAAAACGGATCTCCATTCTTCCTCCTCTAGATTTAGTTAACCTATCGAGCATTATCCATGATGTTTGTTTCCTCTTGCGCCTAGGTGCTAGTCCAATAACGAACATAGGAAGTGTTAGTGTACATCAAACTGTGAGACTACATATAAAGAAGCATGCAACTGTAACTTGACTCCAGCAACTACCTTCTTGCTGTTGAAGCTCACAAGGTTCATCTGATATTGCCAACTTGTCTTGTGTGAAGAGTGCTTGGGAAGTAGTGTCAGGTGGCAAGGGAGCTTGGGAACATGCTGCTAGCTCAGTTGACGCACGAGTAAGTCGTGCAACTGGTAGTACTATGGTAGGTGTTGCAAGAACTAGGGATGTCTGTGCTTGTTTGGTGGCAGCTATTTGTTTCTATTTGGCTTTTTTTGCAGCTCGTGTAGCATGGGATGCCATGTTTATAGAATTTTCCGCTGGACTTTGACCTTCTATTGCACCATCAGTACCAGCAGAATCTGCAGGATTCATCCGCTTCTCATTCCCTGCCATTTTGTGTTTCATCCTCTTTCTCTGTGCCATGTTAAGTCAAGCCGATAAGAAAAACGAATAACAATTTAGTCCTTCAGAACAAATTGATGCGTGATGCAGACGAACTAAACTTTGATGTTAGACAACCACATGATAGGAGGATGTAATATGTATGAAAAACAGGACGGAAGAGATAACCAGAACTATGATGTGTAAACTAAGAAGAAGACATTTCACTAAATTAGAAGCAATGCAATGGAAGGTAGACACCATATGAAAGATGCTACAAATATCGCTCTGCCAAGTTAATAGTGTCTCATCATAAATGGCGTTTAAACAAATGTGAAGCAGTACAAGAAATAAATCATATGCAAGATGCAAACAACATCACACTACCATGTTAGAGGTCTCTCGTCATTAGTGCCATTGCATATTCATAGCATTGCATATTCACAGGTTATGATGTGTAAACTAAGGAGAAGGCATTTCAACAAATTAGAAGCAATGAAAGCTAGACACCATATGAAAGATGCAACGAATATCACTCTACCAAGTTAAAACTGTCTCGTCATAAGTGCCATTTCAACAAATTAGTAGTACAAGCTAGAAAAGAATGTGAGATGTAACCTATATCACACTCCAAAGTCAAACGTGTCTTATGGTAAGTGATTGTTGCAGGTTACACAACAGTAGTAATTTGATGTAAGAACATGGTGTGATAGACAGATATTGTATGTTCTAGAAACAGGAACACGTGTCTTATTCAAGTATAATGTGTAAAGTAAGCAGATGGAATTCAACAAAATTAGAAGCAATACAAGCTAGACATCACACATAACATGCAACCACATATAACAATGCCAAGTTAGAGGGAGCACCGGTGATGCTGCACTAGGGGAGACGTGCTCATCATAAACACAACTTTGTGGAGTGTCTATGCATGTGTTGTCTTGGAAATCATCTTGGGGTGTGGAGGAGTAGAAACTATAGAGGCCCTCCGTTCGGAAGGAGCACCTTTATCCGCTGCCTTGCTAACTTCCTTCCGCTTTATTGATTTTGAATTGTCAAGTAAAACCGACAAGAAAAAGCAATAAAATTCTCTCTTCAGAACTCATTCATGCATGATACTGACAATCACTACTTTGATGTAAGGCAAACACATGATACCAGGATGGAATATGTACGAAAAACAGGACGGCATGGCATGTTCACAACTGTTTGTGTAAACTAAGCAGAAACCATTCCAGCAAATAAGAAGCAATGCAAGCTAGACACCACATGAAAGATGCAACCAATATGACTCTGCCAAGTTAAAAGCGTCCCATCATAAATGGAATTTCAACAAATTAGAAGCAGCGCATGCTATAAATCATATGAAAGATGCAACTAATATCGCACTTCATATACTAAAGGTGTCTCGTCATATTGATTGATGCGGGATACAAAAAAACAATAGTTTTATGTAATGACATGCTTAATAGACAGATGTACTATGTACTAAATACAGGAAGGCATGTCACATTAACAGGTATAATGTAGAAGCTAAGTAGACTAGCACATGCAGTTTAACCAGATTGGAAGAATTACAATTTAGACACCATATGCAACATGCAACCACATATCATGTTGCCAAGTTAGAGCAAGCACCTGCGATGCTAGTGTAGGGGAAATGATGTAATCAACTACAGAGCTACGTTCACTATCTTCATCTAGCATCTCTGTTTCTTGAGAATCATGTCGGGAGGCTAACGCTGCATTCTTTAAATGAGGAGTAGTCCCCTTGCCTGCCTGCCTCGTCATAAGTGCTTGATGAGGGATACACAAGAACATTAGTTTGATGTAAGAACATGGTTAATACACAGATGTACTAGTATGTACCAAAAACAGAAAGGCATGTCATATTCAAAGGTATAATATGTAAGCTAAGCAGATGCAATTTAACCAAATTGGAAGCAATACAAGCTAGACATCCGGCTGGAGTGGTGAGCATGATCATCTAGAACCTAAGAGCTTAGTGGGAGGCGGCCTGCTTCGCCACCATCGCAGCTTTTTAGTTGGCTTCCAGGTGATGCCTATCTTCGCTGGGCTTGTCACTAGCTCGGCCAGTGCCCTGACTAGCTATTTGTCTTCTGGTTCTCACGGGATGGTGGTTCATGTAAAAAAATATCTTTCCTTATCTTGACTTCGGCCTTTCGAATACAAGCTAGACACCATATGGAACATGCAACCACATATGCCACCACGAAGTAAAAGCAAGCACCTCGGATGGTGGTTCATTGCGAGCGAGGTCATCAACTCCAGAGCTACGTTTATCGTCTCCATCTGCTGACACTGCACCCTTTATAGCGCTGTAACGTGTCGTGCATACTCGCGAAGAAAGCTGGCGTGACTTCTATCTTTTCTTTGGTGCTTCTCTTTCGACAGACTCTGAAATACCCTTGCATAAAAACACAATAGTGAGAGTATGGGTGAAGTGTCTGCAGAACTAGTGCACTGTAAAAGTAGCAGATAGCAAGTGGCTAAAAAATAAATGAGAGGAGACATATGATAGCTCTACAACATTGCATGGCAAACAAAATTAGATTCTACTCCGTATGATTTTGTAATATATGAGCAGAAGAAATGCAGGTACTCCTCCAGCACACCACCACATGTGGTCATATCTAAGATAACAGTCGACTGAAAATAAATAGGTCAGCCGATTTTTTTAATGAACCGTCCGATCTATAAGGAACGGGTAGATGGCCTTCGTCTACCTCCCGCCAGTCACTGTTGATGATATTTCTCGAACCGCCAACGACCACCGGCCCAGACCCCTGCCTCCGCCACCCCGCCCTCCCCTCGAACTCACACCACCGCCATGCTTGGCAGCGCCCCCAGGCCATTCCTTTAATCCTGGCCGACCTCCAGATCGGGCGCCAGTAGCTCTAGGCCGCACACGCCCCTAAGATAAACACCAAGGCGCTGCTTCCCTGGCGTAATAGGCGTACTAGCGCCTGTTATGCAGGGGAATGCTTCCGTTAATTGGGAATCAACTAGCCAGAAATTGAAATTCAGGGGGTGACAGACCTCTAGCTAAGGTGAAATAGTATATGAGGAGAAACCTTGTGCATCGCGAGTTACTAGGAACATCTAGTATCAAGAAGAAGCGGTCAACTAGTGTCCTCTGTGGGATGAATACCGTGCAAGCAGAGACGTAAGATTTGCACGAATAAGGGAAGAGGAGTACCTTTTTGGTTGCCGGTGTGGTCACCTCCACATGTCGCGCCGATCTTCTTCTTTTTACCAGGGAAACCGATGTTCTGGAGGGTGCAGGATTGGACGAACCCATGGCCAAATTGTTGACTGTGTTGCCGTGGCCGTATGTCGGCGGAGGGGAAGCAGATCCGAGGCGGCGAAGGACGGGGTAGCAGGAACAACTCTGGTGCGGTGGAGGGTGGCGAAGTTGGAGCGGCAGCGGTGAGGCGCAGGACGGCGTGGTTGAACTGGCTCGGGTACGGACGGCTCGGCCTCGGCTTCAACTACTAGTCGTGGAGGGCGTTGCGGTTGAGGTTGCGGTGGACGACGACGTCGGGGTATCGGCTCCGGCGTGATGGAGGAGGGCGGTTGTTGATGGGTGGGATGGGGTGGCGGACAGAGGACGCCGGGGTTTTGCGGCTGGTGGAGGTAGTTTTGGTGCCCACGGAGTACGAATGGGGAATCGGACGGGTGGGGGGAACCATGTTTCGGTCTGGGACGCGCTTGTTTTTGGCTTTTTTGAACAAAATATGGGACGCACTTGTTTGAAATTTGGGGAAAGTACAAACTTTGTCCCCCTATTTCAGACCTACTGCGGGTCGGGGGTAGGATGGTAATCCCAGGTGTCCCAAATAGTGGGCGGGAGCGATTTTGGCCGCGCGCATGTGTGCTTAGGCGGCCATTGTGTATGAATGTTTTCCGGAGGCGGTTGTGTGGCGTCTAGATGAAGCTACAAACCTACCCGGTTTAGACCTTTGGACGTCGGGCCGGTAGGTTTCACGGGTCGGAGTTATTAGAAAAATAATTTCCTTGTACTACCAAACATTGGTCTCACACGGTTTCGGGCGAGTAGAGGCTCTTTTGGCGCTTCGTTCGAAATTTTGAAACACAAGCATTCACGTTTAGAGTACTCTTGAACTATGAGGATTGACTTAAATAGACAACGTTATATTTGACCTTGTATATTTGAAAACCTCATTAAATTATCCGCTTCTTTTTGAAATTTTGACACTTGAAAATCCTATAACTACGATTATTTTGGAATGGAGGAGCTAAATTTGAATCTATTTTGTACACGACTATATATGTTATTATGTACAAAATCAGAGAAAAGATTGGTGCCCCCATAATTTAGGTATGGTTTACAAATGCCATGATATCAAATTTAAATAATTGAATGGACTTCATGTTGAATTTGATTTTTTAAACCACCTTAAGTTTAATTCAAATGTATGCTAGTTCATAGGTAGCTATTTATAATGTTCATTGTGTAACTTTCGTATGTATAATGTGATTTACACACACAACATGAACTATACTCACGTTTATATTCGATTGCTAAAGCGATGCATTGTCTGGAGTTCAAAATACTAACTATGTGGATCAATTGTGTCGAGTAATAACATAGACATGCTCAAATTCGATAGAATCTAGATGTCTGATGGATCAATGACCGCTCCTTACGCGAATTGCAAATATCATGATCCCATCCTAATATTTGGATACAATTTATATCTTTAATCAATGTGTACAGCAGTCTTTTACGTGTAGTTTCACTCTCCATTGGTGGTCTCTCACACATGCTCACACACTCTCTCCCGAGGTGTCTTTCTCGCACACATGCTCTAGATATAACCCTCCCTCCCTCTCATAACCATTTACAACTATTTTCACTAACCTTTATCACAAGCACTCTTCCTCTCGCAAACATACACACGCACAATCCCCATCGACCCTTTCTATATACATGGACCTGCCTACGTGTCTCATGTACGCACATTATCCTTAGGCCTGTCTCTCACGCATTGTCTCACACCTCTCTTCCTAATCGACGAGTATGATTCTAGCAGAGCATTCTGTAGGATGCCCCTTAAAGTTAGATTGGATGAATAGTAATATCAGAGATAAAGGGGTTACCTTAGTCCGAGAACCTAGGGTTACAAATCCTAGCCGACTTTGTCAGTGGACACAGAGTCCTTCACAATTCTGCTATCTTTGTCTTGTACGACTAATCATCCATGGGTCTTCCTAAATGCGTCACGGGCCGACCAATGTGGCGCAGGACGGAACCGAACGAAGGGCCTCACCTCGACCCACCGGACCTCACGCGGTGACACACCCTCTGCCCCCACGTCTCATTATCTTCTCACACCCACACATACCAACACAAACACCACACACACACAGAAAATTTCTTCTAGTGCCTCTATTGCCCCCCTTGCATATACACACTCAAGGGAATGGAATCTCTCGTCGTGACATCATATTCGTCTCTCTCTCTCTAGACCACTCTCATTTCTCGTGCTATCTCTCCCACCCCCCCGTCGGCCCCTCTATCCATGCCTCTCTCGAATACGTAATACACACACATACCTCTCTAGGCCCCGCCAAATGCATCAACTACACATTCACACATGTTACATCACGTACCCCATTGATCTAAAAATCCCTCTCTTCACGTTTATTTCGCATACAACATTCCTTTTGAATAAAGTGTGGCCAAAAAATTATTTTAGAGTTTCTACATATATACAACATTACAAAGTTATATGGAGGAGTACGAACGCTAATTTGCATTGCATGGTGCCCACAATGATATTTATTCCGCGCTATGAATTTGTATATTTTATACTGTATACAAAGTTAGTCATAATAAAGAGAAACGAAGAGCATCTCTCTCTCCATCGCATACCCCCCTGGTAAGTCCCTTTCACATATGCACACAAAACTATCTCCAGGTCCTCTAAAAGTAAGCCCCCAGAAAATTCACACATGTTTCATCTTTCTCTCGTGATATATGCAATGACGATCATTGTATTTGAAGAGAAAGCACGATACGTATATTGGACTTCAGAATCCACTCATTACGGGCACCATTTACGTTTAGTGGTTATTATATAGTCACGGGCTCACCGTACAACTCTGTATTTGCTCATGACATGACTAGTTGACCAGTTAAATGCTCCACGTGGCACCTCTAGTGTTGCATCACATTATCTCACTACCATCGTGCCCACCTGTCGACTTGTATCTACTCTACATCTACACTCTTATAAAATACATAAAATACACTCTTATAAAAAATAGAGTTGGTGATGATGGTGTGCCTGCCATCCTGCAATATAGGCCGTCCGATTTATATCTGACGGATAGGAAAGAAACTATGGCAATTTTGCAAAAAGGTACCCACACACCTCTCCACATTTGCAAATAAGGCCTTCCCTCATTCATCCTTTTCTCTCACAAGATAAACAAGTCATACAAATGCATCTTGATGTTACGTGCAACGCACGGGCATCTTGCTAGTAAGAATGAAAACAAACGACAAAAATTTATTTGGACGGTGGTTCGAAGTCATGACCGCAGGCACAACGGACAAGGTGGCCTTGTATTGGTATGCTGAGCCGTCTGTTTTAACACACAAGAGCTGGTGTGGTGATTATACACACACGCACGCATGCACACAAACTGCATCCACGCAACACTCACACAAACGCATGCACCCACGCACGCACGCAACACTCACACATACACACGCAGCCACGCACGCACGCAACACTCACACGCACACACGCACGCATGCATGCACACACCAGTACACCACACGACCAACACACACTCTCACGCTCAAGTGCTCAACCTACACGTGCATGCGCACACATCAGGCCCTGACAGACACATACACAACCAGGTAATTCCCGCACATGGATTGGAGCCTTGTCGCGCCTGCGTAAATTTGTGTTTATCTGACCTTTTCCCTATGCGAACTGTCAGGTGGGACCCACAAGGAATGTGGTCAATTTAACTAGTTAACATGGCTCCACGCAGACTATTTGGCCGGTCAACAGAGTGCAATCCGATGCTCAACTGTGAGCAAGTGACCGTATAATCACCGCGAAACGTATATAGTGACCGTAATCAGCTTATTCTGAAGTTCGGTGATGGTATTACGCTTTTCTCTCTATAGGCCCTCCAAAACTACATCTCTACACGTTCTCGCATGTTACAACACTACTACTACACTCTAACACAATAAATCATATGTGTTTTTAGTTTTACTAGATATCATATTGTTACTTATAATTATTAAGTTTGCATACATTAAAATTGCCTTTGAAATGTATGGCCAGTATCATCTACCGCGTGGGAAAAATCCCGCCCTTTCCTGTTTAATCGGGTTTGTATCGATGGATCATGCGAAACAACAAAACTATAGTACTATACAGTACAAGTGACAGTTCACTGGGCCGTCGTGTCGTCTACTCCTCCGTCGTAAGAGTGGAGCGCTCGCTTTCATAAATCTTCTAGCCCCTTTCACCGACATGTGGGACATCAAGCTATCGGGTCCACGTGCCATACCGGAATACAGTGTAGAGCAGCCGGGGTGAAGCACCCTAGTCATGGCACCAACATAGTAATGAGCAATGAGGCGTCAAATCACAAAGTTGCACCTTTCTCGCAGTTAAGTTGGAGGGACGAAGTAATAATGCTAACATGCGGTCCCACATCACATCTAATCTATATATATGCCCCCCCCCCCCCCGATTTTCAGGTGGGGTGGGCCTAATCCTCTCCTTTAATACAATCAAATAGTCCCACATCACATCAGTTCATAACTTTACATAAACCATTACGTGGATGTAGCATTGCTCAAATAAGAAACCTCCCCCGCCATCCGCGCAGCAAAATCACCTCCTTTTTACTAATCTTGATTCTATAATTTTTTAGATCAATATAATTGAGATTTGTATAGATAGCACACAGGAGCAAACCCAAGTGGTACGGTTAAGGGCATCCACAATGTGTAGCCAAATGTGAAAATAGCTTTTGGCATCGTGGGAACCATTGTGGACAGTGCTGCCAAAGCCAAAAAGATGGAACCGAAGCTCCCTGGTTGATTGATTGAAGGAATAGAAAAATGCAACATCTCTCCTCTTTCTCCCATGCTTGGACGTATGTAGTACAGTATAGAGCACAGAGTCTACTCCCCTGTCCCTTCTATCACATATCACAAAGCAGTGAGGCGTCAAATCACAAAAGCACGGACGAAGCAACCATCATTTCACTCTTCGCTGACTCCACTTCTCCATCTTCTTCTTCGAGAAACCATCTCACCGCACTAAGCTGGACGGACGACGCTATTGTGTACTCCTAGTAGTACTAGCCCTTTGGGTCAACAGACTTCCTGGATGCAAATAAGGCGGTTGTCTCGGCTTGCAGGCGGCACTTGCAAACGACTTACCGTGGTCTCCCTCAATGCTGTTCTCCGTCAAATGCACTTTGCCAAACCAAAAAAAAGATATTGTTGACGTCACCGCCATGGGGAAGGAAGTCAAATATAGTTACTACCTCCATTTTTTTTGTACACAAGGCTAGTATATCAAAATTACAATTTGCAAAAGGGCACTAACACTAATCGAGGCAAAATTGATGGGGTTTGCCTCGTACTAGCAACCAAAGACATTAATATCCCCTGCATGCATGCGGAAGTGAGAGGGTTGGTTTGCATGGCGCTGCATTAATCAAGCGATGATGAGTGAGATGGTTAGCTCTTTGGTCTTTGGAGAAAAAATACGCATTAATTGACATGTGAAACGAGGATTTGTATCGATTAAATCCCGCGAAGGAAAACCCCGCCTTTATTTTTTAACACTAGTACTCCTAGTAAGTACGTACTTATCCTGTTTGGGTCTAGGCCTTGCATTGCCAAACTTCGCCACACATTTTTGCCAAGCTTGCCTAAAGTTTTCAAAATGAGAAGGAGGTACACTTGCGCACGGCAGTCGCGGTCGCACCGCACCCTCACACGGTCGCTCCTGCACGCCGCAAACCCAACAGGGAATGCACCCTCACTGACATGTGCTGTCGCATGTGAACAAACCAAACTCGGCCATCCTACCGCTGACACATAATTTTTGTTTATAGAGTGTGTTTATCCAACCGCATGTTGGGGAGTATCCGTACGACCCGTGCGGTGGTCTGTTGGGGAAGAAGAAGAGGTGAGGAAGAAGGAAAGAAGGGTTAGGAGACGTAGGATATTAATCCAATCGCCTGAAATGGTAGACTGACCCAAGTCAGGCGACTTGCATAACAAATATATGTTTTTACACAGCAAAAGATCCATAAAACCAACAACATAAAGAAAAACTATCACTGCTCGTGGAACGAGACGACCTCGTCGTCTTTGGCTGCCGGCGTGAACCAGCCATAGCTGCCAACGTGTGTCTCCGCACTGTGGTTGTCCTCGGCCTCTAGCTACTCATTCACGCGGAGTGTGCGGGTGCTCTGCACGGACGAGAGCACAGCCCGGTTCAAGTCGAGGACATCCAGTTCCGCCTGCAGGAGGGCCTCGATGGCAGCGGCATCCGCGCGCTCCGCATCGAGTCGAGCCTCCGCTGCCCGGTTCAAGTCCAGGACATCCGGTTTCGCCTGTAGGAGGGCGTCGATGAGAGCGGCATTCATGTGCTCTACGTCGAGTCGAGCCTCTGCCGCCCGGTTCAAGTCCAGGACACCCGGTTCCGCCTGTAGGAGGGCCTCGATGGCAGCGGCATCCGCGCGCTCTGCCTCAAGTTGAGCCTCCGCCGCCCAGTTCACATCCACGACATCCGGTTCCGCCTGCAGGAGAGCCTCGATGGCAGCGGCATGCGCGCTCCGCGTAGAGTTGAGACTCTACCTCCTGGTCCTCCTTTAGTATCGCCATGTTGAACTGCTGGTCCGCCTGCACCATGGGGGACTCAGACGTCGGCACGAAGTTGACGTCCATCGTCTCATACCCATCGGGGAACTTCTGCGCCGCGACCTCCGCCATGAACATTTTATCGGCTTCCTCCTCCTTGTAGCTTGGCTCTAGAGAACTCGGGGATTGGCCCACCGCAAAGCGAGCTTGGGAACGGAGGTCTGTGGCACCGACCGCCGCCACGATTTCTGTGCGGCGCTCCGGGATCAGCATCTTGTAGTAAGTGATCTTGCGGTGCACCATGGCTTTCCGGTGAACTAGGGGACGCTTGATGCGGGCTAGGGGATCAAAAGGTGGGGGAATGGGCTGGAGATTAGGTGTGGTTTTAGGGCAGTGGCTGGCATAGGCCGAGTAACGAAGGTTCTGGTGTGAATAGTGGTTCCGGTGATGACCGGTCAATCAGTTTCGACTGTACATCGCTCTTGTCGCGTTTGCGTTGCAGCCCGACACGCTGGACCCTCCACGTCGCTCACCGAATGGAACGCGCTTCCTCTTGCATTTTCGCTCGCTTGTGGGACCGCAGTTGAGAGCAAACCGACGTCCCTCCCCTCCCCTACCCATGTCATTTATTATACTACCACTCCCTCCGTTTTATGCGGAGTAAATAAAAACAGAGGGAGTATACTATGGATGAGGATCCCCTGACGTGGCCGAACCCATTGAGAAACTGACATGCGGGGCCTAGCAAGCATGGGGTCCGCCAGTAAGTGAACGAAAGGGAGGGTAAGGCAGGGATACCTACGTCAGAGGATCCACTTCTGGTTGGGATATAACTATTTGTGTAAGCCGCCCAGGAGGGGCCGGGTTACGCAAAGAGGACTCATCAGAAAGAAGCCCAAGACCAAGCATGAAGATGGCGGTTCAATAAAGGACTTAAGGCCCACAGGTGGCTTAAAGCCCATAGTGGTAAACCGCCATGATGATATGACTTGTAACATAAGGTAGACCTAACTAGTCACCGAGCCGGACACTGTCTATGAGCCGGCCGGGACTCTGTAGGCCGCAGGGCGTCCACTCGTGTATATAAGGGAGCGACCCGCTGGCGGCTTAGGGCAAGAAACAACTCATCGAGAACCGGGCATAGCGTATCTCGCTCCCTTGTCATCGAAACATCAAGCAATACCAACCCAACTAGACGTAGGCTTTACCTTCACCGTAAGGGGCCGAACTAGTATAAACCTCTCGTGTCTCTTGTCCTGATTAACCCCTTCAAGCTTCCTAGTTGCGATGGCTCCACAACTAAGTTCTTTCACTAGGACATCTGATGTGACAATTCCACGACAGTTGGCGCCCACCATGGGGCCAGCGCACGGTGGATTTGAGTTCTTGAAGGGCAACTTTGAAGGGCTCAAGGGATACGTAGTGGGCCGGATGACCAAGAGTCGTTGCGACAAGATCTACATCGACGACGAAGGCTGGGGCCCCGACGCCAGCTCAATTGAGTACGGGTACCGGGTCCCCTTCGGCGGAATCCATGTCTTCATCGTGTATATAAGGGAGCGACCCGCTGGCGGCTTAGGGCAAGAAACAACTCATCGAGAACCGGGCATAGCGTATCTCGCTCCCTGGTAATCGAAACATCAAGCAATACCAACCCAACTAGACGTAGGCTTTACCTTCACCGTAAGGGGCCAAACTAGTATAAACCTCTCGTGTCTCTTGTCCTGATTAACCCCTTCAAGCTTCCTAGTTGCGATGGCTCCACAACTAAGTCCTTTCACTAGGACATCTGATGTGACAATTCCATGACAGTTGGCGCCCATCGTGGGGCCAGCGCACGGTGGATTTGAGTTCTTG
Organism: Triticum aestivum; assembly: GCF_018294505.1. Lineage (NCBI taxonomy): Eukaryota > Viridiplantae > Streptophyta > Magnoliopsida > Poales > Poaceae > Triticum > Triticum aestivum. Next base: position 156,609,429 of record NC_057795.1, on the reverse strand, counting down.
AAGGGCAACTCCGAAGGGCTCAAGGGATACATAGTGGGCCGGATGACCAAGAGTCATCGCGATAAGATCTACATCGACGATGAAGGCTGGGGCCCTGACGCCAACTCAATTGAGTACGGGTACCGGGTCCCCTTCGGCGGAATCCACGTCTTCATCGGCCGGGTTGGTGAGCCGGGCCCTAAGCCGGACAACTACATCGACCTCGTGGAGACGGCTCAGCGTGCGAGAAAGGCCCAAGTTCAACCCGTCATGAAGCGTGCCTTCGTGGGCTGCATCCACAGAGAGGAACTTTCTGAAGGATCTGAAGATGGTGCTGAGACGGCCGTCCTCTCTGACGGTGATTCGTCCGCCGGTTCAACAGATTCACTATAGCAAGTACAAGACGGTGTGCTCAGGGGCTGTTCCGATGGCACCAGTATTCCGGACCCCTATGAGCCGCCAAGATGGGCAGGAGTCTTCATGGCTGGGACTCAACCCGGCCAAAACTCTACAACCGCTACAACGATAACGTCCGGTACAGGAGGCCCTGTGCGCCCGCTGGCTCAGGTGCTGATAGATCTCATGGATAAGCTCACGGCCCTGTTAACCGCCACGGTTATTCCTGCAAATAAAGATGAGCATGACGCGGAGGTGGCACGGGTGCGTGAGGAAATAGCTCAGGCCAAGGAGGCCTTGGCAGCTGAGGACACCAGGTTAGCCACAGAACGGGCGGCTTTGTATGCGCGGGCACAACAGCTACAGTCAGAAGCTTACCAGCTCACGATGAGCCTAAACGCGTCTAAGAAGGTGATGAGGAGGAGACATCAGAAAACCCAGTCCCGTTTACCTCCGGTTTATGATCCTCAGAATCTTTTTGCTACACTCGAAGCCGGCCCAAGTAACCCGCCAGATGCAAATCAGTTTATGACAGCCGGAACAGGAGGACCGGCTCAGCCTCGGGAGATGGCACCTCCTCATGGGAGCATGGCACCGCCCCGTTATGTGCCGATACTGCCGGGTCACTTTTCCAACCCCATGGAAAACTTAATCGCAGCATCGGCCCGCTTGGCGGCTCTCCCAGTGGACGGTGATGACCCGACAGCGGTGGAGACCCGGAGGGTCAGAGAACTTATCCAGACGGCCCTGGCTCAGCAAGAGACTTATTCTTATGGCCGGGACAAGATTCATTCAACTCCTTCGCCTTGGTTAGCACCGCCTTGTCAAAACCGGAGTCCAAGTTACAGCAGGCACATGGAGTCAGAAGCTTTGTCAAGCAACGCCCAGCGCCGTAACCAGCCCGGTGGCTATAATCCGGTGCAAGACCAAATACGTCAGGAGAACGAGCGGGCGGCTCAGCTAGCGGCTCAACATACGGCTCATCAAGATTTCCCGGAGTATCCGACGACTTCCGTTGAGACGGGAGTGGCTACTAGAACCGACGGTGTTCCTTGTTTGGTACTGGCTCTGCGTAATGTACGTCTGCCCAAGGACTTCAAGGGACCTTGAAAGGTACCGAATTACCCTTACAGCCCGGAGCGTGGATTGAAAGTTATGAGATGGCCATGGAGCTGTTGGAGGTCAGCGACGCAGCAATGGCTAAGTACTTCACCATGATGTTAGATGGAATGGCCCGGTCTTGGTTAAAGGGTTTGCCGCCCAATTCCATTAATTCGTGGGCAGAGCTAAAGGCCTGTTTCATCCAGAACTTCAAGGACACTTGCAAGCAATCTATGTCGATTGTGGACTTGACAAATTGTAAGCAGGAGGAGGGTGATTCCACGACTCACTGGGTACGCCGGGTCAAGGAGATAATACATTCATCTGACAAGATGGATGCCGGCTCTGCAGTCCTTATGTTGGAGAAGAACTGTCACTTTGAGCCGCTGATACAGAAACTGTGGCGCCTTAAGCGTGATTGCAACGACATGGGTACGCTGATGGCAGCTTTAGTCAAATATGCCAACTTTGACAGTACCAAGGATCTCGCGTTTGATGAGGAAAAGACAGGGAAGGGAAAGAAGCACGGCAATGGGAAGGGCCAGCAGCATAACCCGATGAATCAAGGAGGCAATAAGCGTAAGGCCGAGGGTAATCCGGAGTTTGTGGCCAATGCCAATGCGTAGGGTAATAATCAGAGACGTAAGGGAAAACCGCCCCCTAGATCTGGCGGGTCAGGCCCATCTCTTGAGCAGCTACTCAATGAGCCTTGCCCGAGACACGGCACCCGGGAACGACCCGCCACCCACTTATGGAAAGATTGCGCGATCATGAAGGCTTTCAAGAATTCCAACATGTTCGATGGCAATCATGGGTCAGGCGGCGGCTCAGGAGCTGGTGGCTTTCATGGCCCGAGCGGCGGTTCAAGCTCCGGTTTTCAGGGACATCAAGGCAGTTATAATCAACAGCAGTCTGGTCAAGGGGAGCAACAACAGCAGCAGTCGGGTTATCAAAGCAATCCGAAGCAGCTGAATAGTGGGCAGTACCACGTGTTCACCACCAGCTTGTGCAAACGTGACCAGAAGATTCATAAGAGGGCCGTGAATTCTGTTGAGCCGGCGGTTCCCCGTTATTTAAGGTGGTCAGAACAGCCCATTGTATGGAGCAGGGCAGATCACCCTCTCTGGGTTGATAATCCGGGTCAGTTAGCCTTAGTGGTAGCACCACAGGTTGGTGGATATAAATTCACTAAGGTACTCATGGACGGGGGTAGCAGCATCAATATCCTCTATTATGAGACCTTTCGGTGCATGGGGCTAACTGATAAGAATTTGAAGACGTCCAACACTGTCTTTCATGGAGTGGTTCCTGGTAAATCGGCTTACCCAGTTGGCAAGATTGAACTGGAAGTGGCCTTTGGAGATGAATATGATTCCAGGGCTGAGAAATTGATGTTTGAGGTGGTAAAAATCAGGAGTCCATATCATGCTCTGTTTGGACGGCCGGCTTATGCCAAGTTCATGGCGCGGCCGTGTTATGTCTATCTACAGCTTAAGATGTCGGGTCACAAGGGCACCATCACCATGCATGGGAGTCAAAAGGTAGCCCTGGAATGTGAGGAGGGCGACGTGGCTTATGCTGAGTCTGTTTGTGCAGCAGAGGAGCTGAAGTTTTATCAAGATAATGTTGACCCGGCGGATATGACCTCTTTAAAAAAGCCAACCACCGAGCATGACCCGGCTATGAAGTTTAAGTCGGCTGCTGAAACCAAGCTTGTGGATTTCAATCCAGGTGATTCATCTAAGCAGTTCAGTATCAGTGCCAATTTGGATCCAAAATAGGAAAGCGCGCTCATCGAGTTCATCCGTGAGAACCAGGACATCTTTGCATGGAAACCTTCTGACATGCCGTGTGTACTGAGAGAACTCGCTGAGCACACTCTTAATATTGATCCGAAGTATAAGCCGGTCAGGCAGTTTCTTCAACGGTTCAACGAAGAGAGACGAAAAGCTATTGGAGAGGAAGTCGCCCGACTCTTAGCGGCTGGGTTTATTATTGAAGTTTTCACCCGGAGTGGCTGGCTAACCCGGTGCTCGTGCTCAAGAGGAACGGCACCTGGCGGATGTGTGTGGATTACACGGATTTAAATAAAGCTTGTCCGGCTGATCCCTTTGCTCTCCCCCGTATCGATCAAATCATTGATGCTACGGCGGGTTGTGAGCGTTTGAGTTTTTTGGACGCTTACTCTGGTTATCATCAGATCAAAATGGCAGTTAAGGACCAGGAGAAGACGACTTTCATCACTCCGTTTGGAGCCTTCCGTTATGTATCTATGCCATTTGGGCTCAAGAGTGCTCAGGCGACTTATCAGCGGTGTGTACAGAACTGTCTCCACGATCAAATCGGGCGCAATGTTCACGCTTATGTGGATGACATTGTGGTGAAGTCCAGAGAGAAGGAAACCTTGATATCTGACTTGAAAGAGACCTTTGATAATCTCCGGGTTTATAAGATGATGCTTAACCCAGCCAAGTGTGTATTTGGTGTACCTGCAGGCAAGCTCTTGGGTTTTCTGGTCTCAAACAGAGGCATTGAAGCTAATCCAGAGAAGATCAAGGCGATTACCTCTTTGGCTAAACCGGTGTGCATCAATGATGTTCAGTGACTGGCGGGTCGTGTTGCTGCTTTAAGTTGGTTCATAAGCCGGTTAGGTGAGAAGGCCCTGCCGCTGTATCAGATGATGAAGAAGACGGACACTTTTGTTTGGAGTGATGCTGCTGATACTGCCTTTGAAGATTTAAAGAGACAGTTGTCTGAGCCACCTGTTCTTGCGGCTCCCATTGATAAAGAGCCATTGCTATTATATGTGGCTGCTCATTCACGAGCTGTCAGTGTTGCCATCGTGGTGGAGCATAAGGAGGCAGGCAAGGAGCATCCGGTCCAAAGGCCAGTTTACTATATCAGTGAGGTGCTTATTGAGTCTAAACAAAGGTATCCACATTGGCAGAAACTTGTTTATGGAGTGTTTATGGCTAGCCGGAAGCTGAAGCAGTACTTCCAAAGTCATCCTATAACTGTGGTAAGTTCTGCCCCCTTGGGGGACATCATCCAGAACAGGGAAGCCACAGGACGAGTCGCCAAGTGGGCTATTGAGCTCGGGCCTCATGGTTTGAAGTATATGCCATGTACTGCTATTAAGTCTCAAGCCTTGGTGGACTTTATCAATGATTGGACAGAGTTGCAGGCACTAGAGGAGAAGCCGGATAACACATATTGGACTATTCACTTTGATGGGTCCAGGCAATTAGAAGGCTCGGGGGATGGAGTTGTTTTAACTTCCCCTCGTGGTGACAAATTTTGTTATGTGCTCCGGCTTATGTTTCCTTGTACTAACAATGCAGCTGAGTACGAGGCCTTACTCCATGGTCTCCGGATGGCCAAAGAGATGAATTTGAGTCGAGTAAGGTGCTTGGGCGATTCAGATCTCGTGGCTCAACAGGTGTCAGGCAAGTGGGACTCCAAGGATCCCCTTATGGCGGCTTACCTCGTGAAGTAGATGTTGTGGCTGGGCACTTCAAAGGTTATCAAGTGGAGCACATTGATCGAAGGAAGAATGAGGCGGCTGATGCTTTAAGCCGGTTGGGGTCTCAGCGTAAGCCGGTGACGCCTAACACCTTTCTTGATGTTTTGCATAATCCTTCTGTCAAGGTACCTACAGAGGAAGAACTAGCAGTGCCAGACCCGGAGGCACAGCTGGTGGCAGCTCTTCACATCATCCCGGATTGGACAGTGCCATATTTGGCCTATATGACCCGGGGAGAGTTGCCTGAGGATGAGACCTTGGCGAGACAAATCATCAGGCAGTCAAAATCTATGACGATTGTTCACGGCGAGTTACATCACCACAGTGTGACTGGGGCATTTCAACGTTGTGTGTCGCCTGCGGAGGGTCAGGAGATACTTCGTGAGATCCATGAAGGGGATTGTGGTCATCATGCCGGTTCAAAATCTCTTGTCGCCAAAGCTTTCCGTCATGGTTTCTATTGGCTGACGGCTCATGCTGATGCGGAGGATCTAGTCAGCAAATGTGACGGATGTCAAAAATTCTCATGACGAGCTCATGTGCCGGCTCAAGAGTTGAGGATGATTCCAATTACTTGGCCGTTCTGAAAGCACAAGTGCTCCCTAGGTGGTTTTGGTAATTAATGTCAACATATCTCTTGTTGGACTAACACTTTTATCTAGTATGTTTCAGATAAGTTCAACAATGGAGTGGCATGGACTAAAGGATGTGGGAACTCCTTCAAGATGCTAAGGACAAAGGATTGGCTCAAGCTTCAAGCTCAAGACTCTTTATTTTACATTTTAGTGATCCAAGATCACATTGAGTCTATAGGAAAAGCCAATACTATCAAGGAGGGATGAGGTGTTGCTTAATGAGCCTCTTGTTTCATGTGCTTAGTGATATGCTCCAAAACCCTCAACTACTTTCCCACTTCCACAAATGACCTAAACCCAAAGCCAAAATCAGTCACACCGATTCTTCCTATCCGGCGCCACCAATTCCAAAAGTCATACCCACTGCTACAAACCCTAAGCAAATCGGTCTTACCGATAGGGATCTCGGTCTCACCGAGATGAGATTGTAATCTCTCTGTGTATGTCCATTATCAAAATCGGTCTCACCGAGTTTGAGCAATCGGTACTACCGAGATTACAATGCAAACTCTCTGGAAAGCTTATTACCAAAATCGGTCACACCGAGTTTGTGTAATCGGTCAAACCGAGTTTGCCTGACCAACTCTCTGGAAAGCTTATTACCAAAATCGGTCTCACCGAGTTTGTGTAATCGGTCTTACCGAGATCATGTTATGCCCTAACCCTAACTATATCGGTCTCACCGAGTTGCATTTCGGTCCCACTGAAAATCCTAACGGTCACATTATTTGCTAAATCGGCCTGTCTGAGTTCAACAATTTGGTCCCACCGAGTTTGGTAAATTGTGTGTAACGGTTAGAATTTGTCTGGAGGCTATATATACCCCTCCACCTCCTCTTCATTCGTGGAGAGAGCCATCAGACTGAACCTACACTTCCAGCATACATTTTCTGAGAGAGAACTACCTACTCATGTGTTGAGGCCAAGATATTCCATTCCTACCATATGAATCTTGATCTCTAGCCTTCCCCAAGTTGCTTTCCACTCAAATCTTCTTTCCACCAGATCCAAAACCTATGAGAGAGAGTTGAGTATTGGGGAGACTATCATTTGAAGCACAAGAGCAAGGAGTTCATCATCAACGCACCATTTGTTACTTCTTGGAGAGTGGTGTCTCCTAGATTGGCTAGGTGTCACTTGGGAGCCTCCGACAAGATTGTGGAGTTGAACCAAGGAGTTTGTAAGGGCAAGGAGATCGCCTACTTCATGAAGATCTACCGCTAGTGAGGCAAGTCCTTCGTGGGCGATGACCATGGTGGGATAGACAAGGTTGCTTCTTCATGGACCCTTCGTGGGTGGAGCCCTCTGTGGACTCGCGCAACTGTTACCCTCAGGGGCGGAGCCAGGCTAGCGCTAGGCCCCGGGCCTCCTTTGTTGCTACAGTAATTTACAGTGACCAACAGTAACAATACCACTACAGTCAACGAAGGATACTCCTGCCATGAGCCGGGCCCAGGCCCCCCAGGCCTGGGGTGTAGCTCTGCCACTGGTTACCCTTCGTGGGTTGAAGTCTCCATCAACGTGGATGTACGATAGCACCACCTATCGGAACCACGCCAAAAACATCTGTGTCTCCAATTGCGTTTGAATCCTCCAAACCCTTCCCTTTACATTCTTGCAAGTTGCATGCTTTACTTTCCGCTGCTCATATACTCTTTGCATGCTTGCTTGATATGTATTGTGAATGTTAAACTTGTGCCTAAACTCCACTTAAACTTAAGGAAACTTAAAAACTGCAACTTTGGTACTTAGTGTCTAATCACCCCCCCTCTAGACACCTCTTCTCAAGGTCCTACAAGTGGTATCAGAGCATTGGCCTCCATTGCTTTGGTTTAATCACCATTGGAGGAAAATAGATGAGTCTACTATTGGGAGTCTTAGACATAGAGTGCCTATTCTTGATGGAGAGTATTTTCATGAGTGGAAAAATGAGATGCTTGTTATTTTCAATCAATATCATTTGAACATGTACATTGCTAGCCCTTGTGCACCTTATGTTGATCCTATGCATCCTACCCATGATGAGTCTATTGACATGATTAGGAATCTTAGAACTGCCGAAACTATCATTAGAAGATTGCCTAGAAACTTGATTGGATGCTTGCCTACTTTTAAGAGTGCCTACACATTATGGAAATTTCTTGAGGAACGATTTCCAGATTATTCCTTGAAAAATCTTGATGAAATTCTCCATAAGTCTATTGCTTTGAGTAAGATGAATACTAGTGATCCTATGTTTGGTGATCATCTATTTGAGCTTACAAACCTTATTCGTGCCAAAAGAAATGTTGGTATTATTAGTGATATTATTTCCAAAGCTATAAAAATTCATAAGCAAGATTATTGTCAAACTCACTCTAATGAATCACCCTCTCTAGGACTTGATCCACCACATGATGATGTTGAACATGGATACTATGATGAGGATGATGATAGTGACTTCGATCTTGATGATGCAATGAGACACTTTGGTCTTATGGCAAATCTTCGGGGATATATGTCAGCAGGAAAGGAATGGGTTCTTGATAGTGGATGTACCGATCACATGACTGGAGATAAAGACATGTTTCGTGAGCTTGCTGATAATGATAGTCCTCGAAAGTATGTCACCTTCGGTGACAACTCAAAGGGTAAGGTGGTTGGCCTCGCTAAGGTGGCCATATCACATGATAGCTCCATACAAAATGTCATGCTCGTTGAATCTCTTGGCTACAACTTACTTTCAGTATCTAGACTTGCTGATTTCGGTTTCAATGTCCTATTTACTGAAGTAGATTGCCAAGTGTTTCGTCGAGACAATCATAAAATGGTCTTTACCGGTGTGCGTAGAGGTGATCTATACATTGTTGATTTCACTAAAAAGGCTCAACCTAAAACTTGCTTCATTGCTAAATCCTCAAAAGGTTGGTTATGGCATAGACGACTTGGTCATGTTGGTATGCGAAACCTTGACAAGCTTATTAAAGGAAATCATATCCTTGGAGTTAACGATGTCATATTTGATAAGGATAGACTTTGTAGTGCTTGTCAAGCAGGTAAACAGGTTGGAGGAAGGCATCCCGTGAAGAACATCATGACCACAAAGAGGCCACTCGAGCTACTTCACATGGATCTCTTTGGTCCCAACTCTTATAAGAGTCTCGGTGGAAATTCTTTTGGTCTAGTTATAGTTGATGATTTTTCAAGATTTACGTGGGTGTTCTTTCTCGACGATAAATCACAGGTCCAGAAGATCTTCAAAAACTTCGCTAGGAAGGCCCAAAATCAATTTGAAGTAAAGATAAAGAAGGTTCGCAGCGACAACGGAACAGAGTTCAAGAACGCAAATGTGGACACCTTTCTTGACGAAGAAGGGATTTCACACGAGTTCTCGGCTACGTACACACCTCAACAAAATGGAGTTTTTGAGAGGAAGAACCGGACACTCATTGAAATGGCGAGAACGATGCTTGATGAGTACAAGACGCCGAAGCACTTTTGGGCAGAAGCGGTTGAGATAGCTTGTCATGTAACAAATCACTTGTATATTCACAAGCTACTCGGCAAGATGGCATACGAGCTTCTCACCGGTAACAAACCCCAAGTTGGATACTTTCGAGTATTCGGCTCAAAGTGCTACATTCTTGATAAACATCATCACTCTAAATTTGCTCCTAAGTCTCATGAAGGTTTCCTACTAGGTTATGGCTCAAACTCTCACACTTACCGTGTCTACAACAATTTCACCCGAAAGGTTGAAGAGATGGTAGATGTGAAGTTTGATGAATCTAACGGCTCGCAAGTAGAGCAATTGCCAATTGATGTGGGTGACAAAGATACTTCGGAAGCAATTCAAGACTTGGCTATTGGCAAGGTTCGTCCAACGAAGGTGAAGGAGAGTACCTCATCCATCCAAGTGGAAGCTTCAACTTCACGACAAGGTGACCCAAGAGTTGATACGGAAGCATCCACAAGCGGGACACACCAAGATGAAGAAAACGAGGAAGTGCATCAAGATGAACGTCAACAACCTCCTTCTCCACCACGACAAGAGAACGACAACGCCAACAATGAAGAAGGCCAAGAAGAAGAAGAACAAGATGAAGAAGATGTTCAACGAAGACCCAAGCAAAATCTTTGACGAGTTCGAGCAAGAATTGCTAAAGACCATCCCGTCGAGCAAATCTACAATGACATTCAAACCGGGAGTATCACTCGCTCTAAAACTCATTTAGCTAACTTTTGTGAAAACTATTCTTTCATCTCTAGCATTGAACCTATGAAGGTTGAAGAAGCATTGGAAGATCCGAATTGGATAAATGCTATGCATGAAGAGCTACATAACTTTGAGAGGAACCAAGTTTGGACATTGGTTGAGAAGCCCGACAACAACCACAACGTCATCGGTACCAAGTGGGTGTTTCGCAACAAGCAAGATGAAGATGGACAAGTAGTTTGCAACAAAGCACGTCTCGTCTCCCAAGGCTACACACAAGTCGAAGGTATGGACTATGGTGAGACTTATGCTCCCGTTGCTAGACTTGAGTCCATTCGCATCTTACTTGCCTATGCTAATCATCATGATATCACCTTGTACCAAATGGACATTAAAAGTGCTTTTCTAAATGGTGAAACAGAGGAGGAAGTTTATGTTAAGCAACCTCCCGGCTTTGTCAATCCTAAGAAACCCAATCATGTTTACAAACTTCACAAAGCTCTTTATGGTCTTAAACAAGCTCCTAGAGCATGGTATAAATGCTTGACCAAGTTCCTTATTGAAAAAGGCTTTGAAATTGGGAAATTGATTCTACTCTTTTTTACTAAAAGGGTTAATGGAGAACTATTTGTGTGCCAAATCTATGTTGATGATATTATATTTGGTTCAACTAACCCTCATTTTAGTGAAAAGTTTGGGAAGCCAATGTCGGAGAAGTTTGAGATGTCTATGATGAGTGAACTCAAATTCTTCCTTGGGTTGAAAATCAAGCAAACAAAGGAAGGTACCTTTGTTTCTCAAACGAAGTACACCAATGACTTATTCAAGAAGTTCAATATGCAAGAAGGCAAAGGTATGTCTACACCCATGCCTACTAGTGGACATAATGACTTGACCAAAGATGGTGAACCGGTTGATCAAAAGGTTTATCACTCTATGATTGGTTCATTATTATATCTATGTGCTTCACGTCCCGATATCATGCTAAGTGTGTGCATGTGTGCACGATATCAAGCTGCTCCTAACGAATGTCATCTTAAGGCCGTGAAAAGGATAGTGAGATACTTAATCCATACACCAAACTTTGGCATTTGGTATCCTAAGAGGTCCTCTTTCGATCTTGTTGGCTATTCCGACTCGGACTATGCCGGAGACAAGGTTGATAGAAAGTCCACTTCGGGTACTTGTCAATTTCTTGGTAGATCTCTTGTGTCTTGGTCCTCCAAGAAACAAAACTCGGTATCCTTGTCCACCGCCGAAGCTAAATATATTGCCGCTAATTCATGTTGTGCTCAATTACTTTGGATGACCCAAACTCTTAAAGATTATGGGATATATGTGAGACATGTTCCATTGCTTTGTGACAATGAAAGTGCCATCAAAATTGGTCATAATCCTATGCAACACTCTCGAACTAAGCATATTGAAGTTCGTCATCATTTCATTCGAGATCATGTTGCTAAGGGTGACATTGATCTTAAGCATGTTCGCACCGAAAAGAAATTAGCGGATATATTCACTAAACCTCTTGATGAGAAAGTGTTTTGCAGGTTAAGAGGAGAATTGAACATCATTGATGCTTCAAACTTGGAGTAGAAACTCCATTGGATACATGCAAGACATGAGCTTATGACTAATCCTTGATATTTCTCTTATGATGGAAATCTTATGTCTTGGATATATTTGTATCTTGCATGTTATCTAACCCATGTAGGTACTTGGTGGAATCAAATTCCATGAGATTGTAATCTACTCATATTTTGAGCAATCTCTACATCACCAAGTCCCTACACTATGGTGGTTGAAGACAAGGAAGCACGAAACCATTCAAACATATCCTTTGACAAATTCTATGTTGAACTTCATGATTGTCATTTTGGATACACAAGTGCTCTTCCTTGCAAGGACTAACCCATGTAGGTATATGGACTCAAATTCCAAGTGGTGCTCCAAATTCTTGATGAGCTACATCAACCTTGAGCAACCCACACAAGTTCAACTACATGGACTACACCACCAACCAAGGTATGATATTCCATCTTAGAGAAGCTTTACTCCAAGACATGAGCTAAAGCAACTCGACAAGATGTGAATACATCAAGATGCTTAAACGAAAAATGGCAACCCCATTTTGAGCTTAAATGATGAGTATGACCCATGATCAAGTGATCTCACTTGACTCCTAAGTCAATATACTCTAACATAGGTGACTTTGTCGCCGACCATCTCTAGATGAAGTTCTCTTGTGTTCTTTTATGTGTTTTTGCATTTGTCTCATGCATATTTGTTTCCCCTTTTCAAAAAAAACTTCATCTAGTTTTCTTTCTGTTTGCTCTGCATTTTCTGCATTCCAATTCATTGCACATCTTTAAGTAAATTCCTTGCAAATCTTTGTGAGATCCTACTAGTCTAGTGAGCTGAGTTGACAAGTGTTTTCTCTGCGATGAACTCAGTTTCACCGGTTTGTTGTTTTCGGTCCAACCGAATCCTTTCGGTACAACCGAAGCCTACCACTCAGTGCCACCGATTTCACATCAGGAAAAACAGTTTGCCACATATTCTGTATTTCTTCTGATCCAGCTCCACTCAATGAATCTTGTCCTCTACAAGCATCACATTTTTTATCATTGCTTTGTGCTGTGTCTCAAGGACCAAACCCATTCGACGGATTCCAGAAAACCCTTCTTGGAAATTGATGTCAAAGGGGGAGAGAGAGAACATCAAAGCTTATCTTTTGGAGAGAGAGAACATCAAAAGCTTATCATTTAGAAAGAGATCCTCAAAGGGGAGAGAGAGATCTCCAGGGGGAGAGAATACTTAAAGTAGTAAGTATTTCTCAAGGATCCCAGATGCTTGGTGTTCAAGAGGAGAGATGCCCACATGTCTTCTTGGGGGGAGAGACATGTTCATATGATCCTTTGTGCTTATTTGCATTAGCATACATTAGTTCTGATCATCATTCATATCTTTCAGCTCTGATTTTTTTAGCTCTGATTTTCTATTCCCTATCTTCTCCCAGTATCCCATGTTAGATTCAGGGTGAGCAAGACATCTAAGGGAAATAAATCATTTAAATTCATTGCATATCTTTTACTCTTGGGGACATGTCTAATCCAATGTGGTAGTTAGTACTCACTCTCTACATGTCATCCCAGTCTTGGTATTCTTGTAGTTTCTTCTGTTTTCTTTGGCTAGTAGATGCATCTGTGTTATCTAACCTTGTTTACGCAGGTTCATTTCATCCTAAGCCAACTAAAGACTTCAAGGTAAGTATATGCATCACAATCATGTGTGTGAGGAATTCTTGATGTTGTACATATTGTTTGCAAGAAGGACTCATGAGCATGAAGGTATTTTCCTTAATATTCTTTGCTCTGATGCATATGGCCAAGATACATGTAACACATTGCCTGCTCTATCATGGTTATGCTCTCACATGCTTCTATATTCCATATTTACATGATTGCATACATGTAGGGGGAGCTTATGCTTGTTACATGTCTTTCCAAATCTTTACTTGCTATTCTTTATACCCTTATCTAAAAGATTTGATGTATGTTGTCATCAATTACCAAAAAGGGGGATATTGAAAGCACAAGTGCTCCCTAGGTGATTTTAGTAATTAATGTCAACATATCTCAAAGCTTTTAGATAAGGGTATAAAGAATAACAAGTAAAGCTTTGGAAAGACATGTAACAAGCATAAGCTCCCCCTACATGTATGCAATCATGTAAATATGGAATATAGAAGCATGTGAGAGCATAACCATGATAGAGCATGCAATGTGTTACATGTATCTTGGCCATATGCATCAGAGCAAAGAATATTAAGGAAATACCTTCATGCTCATGAGTCCTTCTTGCAAACAATATGTACAACAACAAGAATTCCTCACACACATGATTGTGATGCATATACTTACCTTGAAGTCTTGAGTTGGCTTAGGATGAAATGAACCTGCGTAAACAAGGTTAGATAACACAGATGCATCTACTAGCCAAAGCAAACAGAAGAAACTACAAGAATACTAAGACTGGGATGACATGTAGAGAGTGAGTACTAGGTACCACATTGGATTAGACATGTCCCCAAGAGTAAAAGATATGCAATGAATTTAAATGATTTCTTTCCCTTAGATGTCTTGCTCCCCCTGAATCTAACATGGGATACTGGGAGAAGATAGGGAATAGAAAATCAGAGCTAAAAAAATCAGAGCTGAAAGATATGAATGATGATCAGAACTAATGTATGCTAATGCAAATAAGCACAAATGATCATATGAACATGTCTCTCCCCTCAAGAAGACATGTGGGCATCTCTCCTCTTGAACACCAAGCATCTGGGATCCTTGAGAAATACTTACTAATTTAAGTATTCTCTCCCCCTGGAGATCTCTCTCTCCCCTTTGAGGATCTCTTTCTAAATGATAAGCTTTTGAGGACTCATGAGCATGAAGGTATTTTCCTTAATATTCTTTGCTCTGATGCATATGGCCAAGATACATGTAACACATTGCCTACTCTATCATGGTTATGCTCTCACATGCTTCTATATTCCATATTTACATGATTGCATACATGTAGGGGGAGCTTATGCTTCTTACATGTCTTTCCAAAGCTTTACTTGCTATTCTTTATACCCTTATCTAAAAGCTTTGATGTATGTTGTCATCAATTACCAAAAAGGGGGAGACTGAAAGCACAAGTGCTCCCTAGGTGGTTTTGGTAATTAATGTCAACATATCTCTTGTTGGACTAACACTTTTATCTAGTATGTTTCAGACAAGTTCAACAATGGAGTGGCATGGACTAAAGGATGTGGGAACTCCTTCAAGATGCTAAGGACAAAGGATTGGCTCAAGCTTCAAGCTCACGACTCTTCATTTTACATTTTAGTGATCCAAGATCACATTGAGTCTATAGGAAAAGCCAATACTATCAAGGAGGGATGAGGTGTTGCTTAATGAGCCTCTTGCTTCATGTGCTTAGTGATATGCTCCAAAACCCTCAACTACTTTCCCACTTCCACAAATGACCTAAACCCAAAGCCAAAATCGGTCGCACCGATTCTTCCTATCCCGCGCCACCGATTCCAAAAGTCATACCCACTGCCACAAACCCTAAGCAAATCGGCCTTACCGATAGGGATCTCGGTCTCACCGAGATGGGATTGTAATCTCTCTGTGTATGTCCATTATCAAAATCGGTCTCACCGAGTTTGAGCAATCGGTACTACCGAGATTATAATACAAACTCTCTGGAAAGCTTATTACCAAAATCGGTCACACCGAGTTTGTGTAATCGGTCAAACCGAGTTTGCCTGACCAACTCTCTGGAAAGCTTATTACCAAAATCGGTCTCACCGAGTTTGTGTAATCGGTCTTACCGAGATCACGTTATGCCCTAACACTAACTGTATCGGTCTCACCGAGTTGCATTTCGGTCCCACTGAAAATCCTAACGGTCACATTATTTGCTAAATCGGTCTGACTGAGTTCAACAATTCGGTCCCACCGAGTTTGGTAAATTGTGTGTAACGGTTAGAATTTGTGTGGAGGCTATATATACCCCTCCACCTCCTCTTCATTCGTGGAGAGAGCCATCAGACTGAACCTACACTTCCAGCATACATTTTCTGAGAGAGAACTACCTACTCATGTGTTGAGGCCAAGATATTCCATTCCTACCATATGAATCTTGATCTCTAGCCTTCCCAAGTTGCTTTCCACTCAAATCTTCTTTCCACCAGATCCAAATCCTATGAGAGAGAGTTGAGTGTTGGGGAGACTATCATTTGAAGCACAAGAGCAAGGAGTTCATCATCAACGCACCATTTGTTACTTCTTGGAGAGTGGTGTCTCCTAGATTGGCTAGGTGTCACTTGGGAGCCTCCGACAAGATTGTGGAGTTGAACCAAGGAGTTTGTAAGGGCAAGGAGATCGCCTACTTCGTGAAGATCTACCGCTAGTGAGGCAAGTCCTTCGTGGGCGACGGCCATGGTGGGATAGACAAGGTTGCTTCTTCATGGACCCTTCGTGGGTGGAGCCCTTCATGGACTTGCGCAACCGTTACCCTTCGTGGGTTGAAGTCTCCATCAACGTGGATGTACGATAGGACCACCTATCGGAACCACGCCAAAAACATCCGTGTCTCCAATTGCGTTTGAATCCTCCAAACCCTTCCCTTTATATTCTTGCAAGTTGCATGCTTTACTTTCCGCTTCTCATATACTCTTTGCATGCTTGCTTTATATGTATTGTGAATGTTAAACTTGTGCCTAAACTCCACTTAAACTTAAGGAAACTTAAAAACTGCAACTTTGGTACTTAGTGTCTAATCACCCCCCCTCTAGACACCTCTTCTCAAGGTCCTACATGTTTGCAGTCTGGGGGCTTGACATGGTTGGGCCTTTCAAGAGGTCTAAGGATAAAAAGACACACCTCCTGGTGGCAGTGGATAAGTTTGCAAAGTGGGTTGAGGCAGAACCGGTCAGTAAGTGTGATGCAGCCACGGCGGTTCAATTCATGAAAAAGTTGATCTTTCATTTTGGCTTCCCACACAGCATCATAACTGATAATGGCACTAACCTCTCCAAAGGTGCCATGGAAGATTTCTGTCAACGAGAACATATCCGGCTTGATGTTTCGGCTGTTGCTCATCCTCAATCCAATGGTCAAGCAGAAAGAGCTAATCAAGAGATCCTGAAGGGTATCAAACCCCGGCTCTTGGTCCCCTTGCAGCGAACTCTGGGTTGTTGGGTGGAGGAGTTACCCTCTGTACTATGGATTATCAACACTACACCTAACAGATCTATAGGTTACACCCCTTTCTTCATGGTGTATGGAGCAAAGGCAGTCCTGCCAAGTGACATCCGGCACGACTCACCCACATGGCGGCTTATGTTGAGGCTGATAACAAAAAAGCTCGTCAGGATGCACTTGACTTGTTGGATGAGGAGCGAGACTTAGCAATAGCCTGCTCGGCGATTTACCAGCAAGACCTGCGCCGCTATCACAGCCGCCGGGTTAGAAGCAGAACCTTTCAGGAAGGTGACTTAGTGCTCCGGCTCATCCAGGATCAGTCTGATATGCACAAGCTATCCCCTCCTTGGGAAGGACCATTTGTAGTCAGCAAGAATCTGAACAACGGGTCATACTACCTTATCGATGTTCGAGAGCACAAAGACTCACGTAAGTCAGAGGAGGAGACCTGCCGGCCATGGAATATCGCCCATCTTTGGCCTTACTATACTTGAGCCACCGGCTCTCAAGATGTATATATTTTGACGATGTATATATTATATAAAGCAATAAAGCAGGACCTCTGTCCTTTTCACCTTCAAAAGTTTATATGTTGTCTTTAGCTGGTGGTGGAAACTACCAATAGGGAGCGGATCATATCTGAATCCGGCTTTCCCTTTGGTCCAGCTTATGATTATATTTGAATCTAGCCATGATCACTTGGGGGCTTCCTGTTCAAACATAGGTCGTATTCGAACCAAAGAGAACATAGCTGTCAATACTCACTTGATCGGCATACTGCCAAACCTACTTGGGGGCTTCTTGATCATATTTGAATCATAGCTTAACCTCTTTGGGTCTGACGTGGATCGTATTTGAATCAGCGTCATTAAACAACTCTTATGGTCACTTGGGGGCTTCCTGTTCAAACATAGGTCGTATTCGAACCAAAGAGAACATAGCTGTCGATACCCACTTGATCGGCATCGCCAAAGCCACTGGGGGATATATGATCGTATCCAAATCTTAGCTTAACCCCTTTGGAACGGTTTACTGATCGTATTCGAATCAGAAGCCTTTTGAATATTGTTTATTATCCATTATACTTCATAAGCATAATTATTTGACTATCTTGAGACCTTCTTGAAGGCACTATGAGATGGTTTTTGTTCTTCCGTCTTAATATTGATCACCCCAGGTTGTTAAGTGCCAGGTGAACATTATATGTTCCAACTTTCAAGAGTTGAATTTACCCGCATGGTGTAGGTCATATAAGCAGGCGAGATTACCAAAGGGATTGAGGTATGCTATTGTGATTATGTTTAATAAATATAATCATAAACCGGCCTTTATATGATGTTTTGGTTCGCACTCTGGGTTATCAATACCTTATGTGACCCCCGATGCGATAAACCGCCAAGGGAATTTTGCTTGTTTTATATGCAAGATAAGGCAAGCAAATTTAACATCAAGGAAATAAAGGATCAACATAAGCTGGAAATATATAGCGATGGCGGCTTACGAAAGTATTAAGCACCATAAACATGCGCGAAGGCATGACAAAATTGAGAGGTTTTTTTACCCTATTACAAGACTCCCCGAGTCTGAATAATGAAGCATTGTTTTCACACAGTCATGAACGCTTGACGGTTCACTCCTTTGGTGGGCTTGAAGATTCCGGGTTATCCTTCTCCGCCTCTCCGTCGGTTGCTTTGTCCTGGAAGGTTGACGAGGCCCAGTCAATGCCACTCAAGGCTTCAAACTCAGCTTCATCATCTATTAAACCGGCTGGGTCCACTTCAGGGGCAAAGGTATGCTTACGAGTTGGAGGGATCAGGCTGACTTGATCATAGGGAGGTGTTGGAATTCTCCGGTTCTCACTGTCATAGCCCGGCTGATACTTGGTAAGGTCAGTGCCATTCCCAATGAGAGTAGCCACGGGGCGTATATCTTTGACGCAGGCGGTGAAATCCTGTTCATCAAATACGGTCCCATCCTCCTTCAGACTTGGGTATCCAAGAGCAAGGTCGGCTGGGTCTAGTTTTGGAATCCATGTTTTTGCCCAGCTCAACGCGGCTATGGCACCGGCTCTTGAGGACGCTTGCCTTAGATCTTGGACCCATTGAAGTAGTACGGCAAGGCACTTCAGCATGTCTTTCAGGAGGTGGGGAGTGTCATTTGACAAAGCTACAACGGCCAAAGCACATTGTGACCCGGTGTACAGTTGCTCCACTAGAGTGTAAACTGCTTTCAGTTTGATCAACATATTCTGCTTGAGGTTTGTGCTCCTGGGGCCTGCGTTCATAAACATAAGATGAACAGGAGGTAACGTTTAAAATAGTCATCAAAGGAAGGATTACAATATTTGAGGTTATATGCAATAACTTACCGAAGATGGCTGAGACCATTTGAGATATCTGGCGCTTTAAGCCGGATAGCTCGGCTGTTGTTTCTACAAGTGATGCCTCTGCTGTCTCGGCCCGGGTCACCAGCGAAGCCTTCTCATCAGCCTAGATTTTCTTCTCCGCCCCAAAATTCTTCTTCAACTTCTCTTGTTCAGAGACGCTGAATTCAAATTTGGAGTTGGCTTTTTGAATTTCACGTTCTTGAGCTGTCAGACGACTCTTCAGGTCAGCAATCTCCAACTCAAATTGACTTATGGTGGCCTGCATTGATGCCGGGTTATAGTCAGAATCATGGTAAGATAACATTAAGTCCCACGCACTTTGCAAGAAAAGATACTTGACACTTGGGGGCTAATGCATGCTGAAGAATTTTAACTTATAATGCCGGTTCATGCAAATTAAGTCCCAAGCACTTTGCAAGCAAAGATACTTGACACTTGGGGGCTAATGTGTATCACAAGTTCAAGGTATCATGTTACAACCGGGTTAAAAATTTCTTTCTAAACCGGACAGTGCAGTGTTAACCAGTTTTCTAAGTCTACAACATATTTATCCATAAGCAATAGACTTGGGGGCTGATATAGTAAGTATGATTCAGAAAAGGGCCATAAGTTATACCTCAGATTTTTGCTGTATTTTCTTCACCATGTCAATTTCCAGGTCACGGCTGTTATGTACTTGCTTCAGATAACCAGAGACTATATCTCCAATGCTTAAATGACTATAGTCAACAATGTCTAGCTTGGCCTTTTTGCGTTCCAGAAGCTCCTCCTTAGCAGAACACTTGGCAAGGACAGTGGGCCGCCCTGGCTCAACAAACTGAGTCTTCAGAATCTCAACTTCCGGATCAATTGTCTTGACCGGACTAGGAGCTTCCGGGTTATCAGAGCTGTTGAGAATATCTTCGGCGGGTGGATCAGAGGTTGGTGCTGGAATGTCATAGGCTGGTTCAGGCGGCGGCTGATGGGTAGAGCCATCAGGAGCAGCTGTGCCAAGCTCCGGCTTAGTCGCGACCGGGTTTTGGGACGGCTTACTCTTCTTTGCCCTCTTGCTGGGCTTTACTTGCACGCTGTGGACAAAAGCAGAAGGATGAGTGCAAAAGCATGAATAAGGTCAAGCATAAGGTAAATAAGGTTACATTACCCAGGAGCAGTTTTGAAAGCCAGCATGTTCGATTGCATAGACTCGCCAGAGGAAGGAGAAGTATCCTGATAATTGGAGTCAGATGAATTGAGAGGTTGACGAATTAAACCCGCCAAAGGTAAAACAGAACGTAAATCGGAGATAACCTCAGTCTGACGCTTCCTGGTTACGTCAGGTAAGCCGGAGGAGAGCTCTATGTCCTTGCTGGTCCGGGTCTGCCTCCAACTTTCAATCTGTTGTTGCTTCAAAAGAAATTGAGGATCTTGATAAGCTAGAGGATGTGAAAATCTTACTTTCCGGGTCACCCTTCGGATTTTTTTGCTTTGGCAAAGGCTCTGAGTTGGAGGAAATTATAGTTACCTCTTCCTCGGTCGCTCGGCTGTTCCATGTGTGTTCCTGGAAAGGTTTAAAGTCAGTAAAGTAATGATAAAGAGTCAAGGGAGTTAGAAGTTACCTCTTCTTCATCATCAGAGGAGTCGTCCAATTTGAATAAATCTGAAGCGCTTGGCTTCTTCTTCCTTGAAGTTCCCGTTTTGGCGGGTTTCTTTCAGTTCTCTTGGCCGCTCTGGCTTGTTTGGTAGCCTCATGATCATACTTGACCTTCCAGAAGTTGTCATCGGCCTGTGCAAAAGATAAAGGGGTTATGAGTAAAAGTAAGGTGTAATACACTAAAAGAGTATTCATTGAGGATTGATGACTGACTGCAGGGGCTGGGTTCTTCTTGAAGAAAGGAAGTAAGCCAAAGGCGTTGCTAGTCACTATGCCCTCTTTCAGCAACGTTTGGGTCGTAGCATCCACCACATCGTCTGGCAAGTCGTCGGGACTATGACGCAGTAGGTCATCCTTCTCGCCTGAGTAAGTGCACATTAAGCCAGGGTGGCGGCTTAACGGAAGCACTCGCCAAGCGACCCAGACTCGAACCAAGTCAATACCATTCAAGCCATTGCCTAAGAGGGCTTTGATCTTCTTGATGGTAGGGGCAAGTGATACACGTTCAACAGCAGTTAGTTTATCCGGCAACGGGTGATTTGATTCAAGGCGCAGAGCGCAGAAGCCGGGCAGAGGATTCTCGTCAGCCGGAGAAGTGTCCTGGCAATAGAACCACATCTGATTCTAGTCCTTTGGATGACTTGGCAGTTCAGCATAAGGAAAAAGGCAGTCTCTCCGCTGCTGAATCGAGATGCCACCAAGTTCTAGACTGGGCCTGTTGGCACGTTCATTCTGCCGGTTTAAGTAGAATAGCTCTCTGAACAAAAGCAGATTGGGCTCTTCTCCCAGGTACACCTCGCAGAAGACTTGGAAGTTGCAAATATTCGACACAGAATTGGGTCTAATGTCTTGAGGTCTAAGGTCAAAGGAATGCAAAACATCCCTGAAGAATTTTGAACCGGGTGGAGCAAATCCCCGGCTCATATGATCTATAAAAACTATCACCTCCCCTTCTTTGGGTTGAGGTTTCTCCTCGGACAGGTCAGGAGCACGAAAAGACATGACCTCCTTCTTGGGCAGATGGCCAGACTTTACAAATTCAGATAGTTCACTTCTTGTGACGTGGATGGGACCCAATTACAGGTCACAGGAGCCTTGGTTGCCTTAGGTGCCATGACGTAAATTGAAGCCTATGACAAAATAAGAGGTTCTGGTTCAAATTTAACCTGGAGGAAAACATTTTAAGTCTATTCAAGATGGCGGCTTAAGAAGGGGCCTAATGATATCTGGGTAACTATGCAGCAATATTTAAGCCGCTACAGGTATGAAGAGCAGTTAAATTTTCTTAAGTCTCGAGAAGCAAGCAAGGTTTACATATCAGTGTCATTTATTTAAACCGGCTACATGGACAGTCATGGTTAAACATATTCGACAGAGGCAGTTTTTTATTTAAGGGTGGAACAAACAAGTTTCACAAGTTGCGGCTATTATTTTGGATCAAACAGCTGTTCTGAGAAGAAAAATTTCTAGACCTAGGACTGGCACAGATGAAGCTCAAGGGCTCGAACGGGGCCGCTGCGATGGGAAGGGATCTACATGCATTTGAAATGGGTGCAAAATAGCTACCGCATCAGTTTTATACCATCTTCAAGATCAAGAAACAGCGGTGGTGATGAAATCTATGAGGGGTTCCTGACGAACAACGAAGAACACCGAGGAACTCGAAGGTCCTAATGCGGATCTGAGGAACAAGAAAGAGGAAACTCACAGATGCAGAGTTGTTGCAGAGATTCATCGCGGTTTTCTGGTCAAATCAGGTTGATGTAGCGGCCTGAGTTGACGAGGATGAGAAGATCTGCGACGACGGCGGCGGCGGAGCTCGAGCGGCAGAGAAACAGTGAGAGGAAGAAGACGACCGAAGGGGGAGAATGGAAAAGACCTAGGTCGTGCCTATTTATAAGGAAGGGCTAACTGAGACGGCGCGAGAAATGAGGAGATAAACATTATTATCCAGCGGCCCCGACGCCTCGGTTTTCGGAAGGGTCAGTAAAAGCAAAGATCCGTTGGAGGATACGGTGGAATAAAGAATGAATCTAAATAAAGATGACGTCGCGGCGGGTTAACGCGGATCCAAAAGATGACGTCATGGCGGGTTAAAGAAAACTTTTGTACAGGCAGAAGGCTGAAGATTTATTTCTTAAGGTACTTTAAGATTGACATGAACCGGTTCAAATCAATCTGGGGCCTAATGTTGGGGATATAACTATT
The DNA here is from genome assembly GCF_018294505.1 of Triticum aestivum. NCBI lineage: Eukaryota > Viridiplantae > Streptophyta > Magnoliopsida > Poales > Poaceae > Triticum > Triticum aestivum. The sequence continues at coordinate 156,586,615 of NC_057795.1, read as the reverse complement.
TGGTGTAAGTCGCCCAGGAGGGGCCGGGTTACGCAAAGAGGACTTGTCGGGGGGTGCTGATTCCACCAACACCTATGGGGACAGGGCCCCTTTCGGTTCGGTGGGAGGCGGAGAGCGCACAAAGAGCGGATCGAGGCAGTGCACGCGGGCGACTTTACCCAGCTTCGGGCCGCACGGATGCGTAAAACCCTACTGCTGCTTGTTTGTGTGTATTGAATCTTTGCTCAGGAGCGATCGACGCTACCAGACTGAGCGTGGGAGTGTTGCTGGTGTCTCCAATGAGCCAAACTGGCCGAACCTCCTCTACGTTGCGCTTGGGCCTCCTTTTATACTCTCAAAGGGGTTACCCACAGGTGGCAACGTAGACTAGAAGGGTAAAAATGGAAAAGGATGCGGTAGGTGCAGCTACCGCTACTGTGGATACAGTGCGCCCTACCTAACTCTGACGGCAGGGGACAAGGGCATTAAATGCCTGTCTGAGTCTCCTAAACAGTGCAAAAGGTGACCGTTAGGAGCGCCACCGTTTGCCACGATGGGATTCTCTTCATTTCCGCTTGCCACCCCGTACCCCTAGTTGCACGGCCTCCTGCCACGTGTGCTTGGGAGAGTCCCAGAGCGACATGTTAGCAGGTGTGCTGGAGCGCGGGCCCGAAGTGGTGGTTTCCCGCGGCAAGCTCCTTGCCGCGGCCGTCGTCTTGTCGCGTCCGGAAGCTTGTCGCTTGCCGGATCTTGCCGGGACGCAGGGCGCGTCGCGGCAAGCTTTCTTGGTATGCCTTGAGTAGCCTTCCCGGCAAGCTCCTCTTGCCGGGGTCTTGTCTCTTCCCGGCAAGATGCTCTTGCCAGGGCCTTGGTAGTCCTTCCCGGCAAGCTCCTCTTGCCGGGGCCTTGGTTGGCCCTCCCGGCAAGCTCCTCTTGCTGGGGCCTTGGTTTGAGTACTTTGCTCTTGAATGGTCTTCAAGGGGACCACGGAGGGTCTTGGCGGTCACCCGGCAAGCCTTGCCGCGGGGTGCTGCGACTGCCCGTGCACGAGTTCGGGATACTAGGGTACCCCTACTCTAGTACACTGACAGGAGCCCCCGGGCCTGGGCCATACACGGTGCCGAGCGCTGTTGGGCCAGGCCCAAAACAGTGCACGGGCACGCGCGGCCTAGGTCACGCCGAATCTAACTCCGCTCCCACCGCGCACGCCCAGAACGGCACGCGTCAAACGCGGCGTCGTGGGTGACGTGGGCGGCGTGCGCGGGGCTAAGCCCCTCAAGCATGCGCCAGGCCACGATGATGGGGACGGTTCACGCCCTCCTCCCTGAACGGAGGTAGGCGTGGGGTCGTGGTGCATTTACTGGACGGGGCCAGTGCGCGGTTTTCGGGACGCCCACTCCCCGCGATCACGGGCGGAGTGAGGCCGCCTCATCTGTCGCCTTGGTTCTGCATCTCCGCCACGCGGCTTCCATGCGCTTGGGGTCACGGACGGTGGAAGTGGGGAACTGGGCCGTCGCGAGCAGAGGCAGCGGGTTGGCCCCGACTCCCTCCTCTTCCCGTGCCTTGATTCGCTGAGCGGGGCGGCCGAGCCCCCACCTTGCTCCTTTATAAAGAGCGGGAGGGGAGCACAGAAACCCGCACTCTCTCATCTCCTCCTTTCTTCAGCTTCTGCTCCCCTTTCTCTCATCCGCCATGGAGAAAGGGAACCCAGGCCCTTCGTCGGTGGCGGTGAGGGTCGCCGCCAGACAGCGCCTCTCTCCCTCTTCCGCGCCCGTGGTGGCAGAGCCAGCCACAAGGGGAAGAGGGAGGGGGCGAGGTCGCGGACGAGGTCGAGGACGAGGTCGAGGCGCTCGGGGAAGAGGCGGACGAGGAGGCGCGTCAGCTTCACCTCCGGCGGCGGCTCCTCCCCCCACGGCGGTCCATATAGGGGACGACCCTTGTGAGTTCTTCGTCAGGCTGCGCTGGGCGCCTCGTCGTCGCCTCCGGCTTCCAGCTCCGTTTGCGCGCGCGATGGAGTTGGACCCGCCCGAGACACTGAGACTGCACATGAGGGGCTGTGGGATCAGCGGCACGCGAGTCCGCGTTGCATTCCCAGCCCCTAATGTGATGTATCTTGATCGAGGGTGGAAGACATTCGCCCGCATCCATAGCTTGACGGGGGGGTTTACCCTCCATTTTAAGTTGATGGAGGGCGATCTCCTCTCCGTCAAGGCCTTCGGGTGCTTCGGCACTCGGGCGAAGTGCTGCGTGGACAGCTCCTCCGACAGCGAAGGCTCCTCCTCGAGCGAGAGCGAGAAGGAGGGGAGCGACAGCGACGACGAGGGTAGCGGGTCCGACTAGGCGTCGGGCGCCGCTTTGCGCGGCACCGGCGACCCCATGATCCGCGTCGCCGGCTTCTTGAACTCCCCGGGGTCGTCTCCTTGGGCGGCTGGCGTAGGGAGGCTGCGGAAGGGGAAGAGGGCTGGCGACAAGGCCGTCAGGTCAGAGTACGAGGGCATGGTGCCCTCGACAGCGTGCTGACGTCCTGCCGCCCCGTCTTCGAGCCCCGCTTCCAGCGCCGCCATCGCCGTCCAGCCTTCGGACGGCCCCCGGGATGTTCTCTTGGTGTCTTCTGGCACCCGTAGCTCGCCTAGGCGCTCCTTTTGCCCTTTTCGCCTCCTTGACCTGCCTCCTGAGGAGAGGGACAGAAAAGGGATTACGGGCATCTTATCTTTTTAATTTGTAAGCCTTCGGGCCTTAGCTGTATCTAAAACTTGTAATCCTCTCTTTCATGTTTTTCATCCTCTATGGACTGTACCTGAGTGGGATGTTTTTTAATGAAAAAGGGGATGCTTGCCGGGTTATTTGTCTCGCGGGTTGAACCCACGCCAAGGAGCAAATCCTTGGTATCCCTCGGATAGACATTTCATCTCCCGGCAACAGGCCCTGCCGCCTTCCCACGTCGCTCGACCTTTCTCACGCTTTTGACGGAGGCAGGAACGAGGTGGGTGCGGTCTCCTCGTTTCATCCCTTTGCTGCCGCGACTACGACCAAACTTGGCCCCGAGAACGAGCCCCAGGGCCTTGAGTTGAGGGAGCACGGCAATTTTCGGGAAGAATCGTGGTTTTGCATTCCCCAGTCCATAAGAGGATGCATGATGAGGGATGAAAGACTTATCTGATATTGCAGCCCCCGGCAACTCTGGTTTGCCGTGGACGATTCTTGGCACTCGCAGCCCCCAGCGATACTGGCTTGCCGGGAAGGCTTTTATCTTCAGCAGAGAACTTTGTCTTTCTCGATGCCGGCTTCCGGCAAGCTTGTTGCCAGGAAGGCTTTTATCTTCAGCAGAGAACTTTGACGTTCTCGATGCTGGCTTCCGGCAAGCTTGTTGCCAGGAAGGCTTTTATCTTCAGCAGAGAACTTTGACGTTCTCAATGCCGGCTTCTGGCAAGCTTGTTGCCAGGAAGGCTTTTATCTTCAGCAGAGAACTTTGACGTTCTCGATGCCGGCTTCCGGCAAGCTTGTTGCCAGGAAGGCTTTTATCTTCAGCAGAGAACTTTGACGTTCTCAATGCCGGCTTCCGGCAAGCTTGTTGCCAGGAAGGCTTTTATCTTCGGCAGAGAACTTTGACGTTCTCGATGCCGGCTTCCGGCAAGCTCGTTGCCAGGAAGGCTTTTCTCTTCGGCAGAGAACTTTGACGTTCTCGATGCCGGCTTCCGGCAAGCTCGTTGCCAGGAAGGCTTTTATCTTCAGCAGAGAACATTGACGTTCTCGATGCCGGCTTCCGGCAAGCTTGTTGCCAGAAAGGCTTTTATCTTTAGCAGAGAACTTTGATGTTCTCGATGCCGGCTTCCAGCAAGCTTGTTGCCAGGAAGGATTTTATCTTCGGCAGAGAACTTTGATGTTCTCGATGCTGGCTTCCGGCAAGCTCGTTGCCAGGAAGGCTTTTATCTTCAGCAGAGAACTTTGACGTTCTCGATGCCGGCTTCCGGCAAGCTTGTTGCCAAAAAGGCTTTTATCTTCAGCAGAGAACTTTGACGTTCTCGATGCCGGCTTCCGGCAAGCTTGTTGCCAGGAAGGCTTTTATCTTCGGCAGAGAACTTTGACGTTCTCGATGCTGGCTTCCGGCAAGCTCGTTGCCAGGAAGGCTTATGGCGAAGAACGTCGTCGTTCTTGACACCGGCTCCCGGCAAGATCGTTGCTGGAAAGGATTATGGCGAAGAACTTCGTCGTTCTTGACGCCGGCTCCCGGCAAGATCGTTGCTGGAAAGGCTTATGCAAAGAATTTCGTCGTTCTTGACACCGGCTCCCGGCAAGATCGTTTCCGGAAAGGCTTATGGCGAAGAACTTCATTGTTCTTGACACCGGCTCCCGGCAAGATCGTTGCCGAAAAGGCTTATGGCGAAGAACTTCGTCGTTCTTGACGCCGGCTCCCGGCAAGATCGTTGCCGGAAAGGCTTATGGCGAAGAACTTCATCGTTCTTTATGCCGGCTCCCGGCAAGATCGTTGCCGGAAAGGCTTATGGCAAAGAACTTCGTCGTTCTTGACACCGGCTCCCGGCAAGATCGTTGCCGGAAAGGCTTATGGCGAAGAACTTCATCGTTCTTGACGCCAAAAAGATTGGCCCTAAGGGCGTTGCCAGCCCCCGGGCCATAACTGCGTTCAAACATAGCAAGTGATTAGCATCTGAAGTGCACTTAACTCGCTTGCGAATTTTGACTTCTGCTACATATTCCCTATGCCTGCTGGAATGCTTTCCGGTGCATGTGATCCAGCCAGCAGCGCTTGAGGGAACGGGCCCTTAGCGGCTATTCGGGAACATCGCCTCCCGGAAAGGTTTACCTTCTTGGTTCTAGCGCAACCGCACAAGTTGCCGAGCGGACTCGAGGCAACATGGAGCACAACTAGCCCCAAGAAGGCTCCTCGGCATACAGGTCTATGCAGAAATCTCAAATAAATAGTGTATGCCATCTTCCTGTTCAACCTCTCTTTGTACGTCGACCCTACGCTTTCTAGGGAAACTTGCCGGTGCAGGCACCCTTGCCGCGAGCGCCGAGTGCGGAACTTCAGCAGCCTGCTGGCGGGGTCGCTACCAACAAGCAATCTTGTCGCAACTAGTTGCAGCTCGCTTAAGTAGTTGAGCGGACTCGAAACAAAGTAAGGGCGCTAGCGGCTCACTTAAGTTGCTGAGCGGACTCGAAGCAAAGTAAGGGCGCTAGCAGCTCACTTGAGTTGTTGAGCGGACTCGAAACAAAGTAAGGGCGCAACTAGCTACGAGTTGATTCCTTCGCGCACAGGTTTTCCGTACAAAGAACAAGATCTCCGAGGCGGATAACTTTATATAGAAAGGAAATATCTAAAGTTTCGCATGACTTAGCTTTTCTGTTGCCGCACTGGCGCCGTTCTTTCGCTCGCCCGCTCCTTAGGAGCCATGACGATGAAGAACAGCTGAGCCCTGGCGTGGACGGAACAGCTGCCTCTGAATCCTTCTTCTTCAGTGGCATGTCGATGAAGACGATGAAGATTTAGCTTGCGTGCACGCCGGATCGGGTTCGCACAATCTCGACGCCCCATACCTGGCGCGCCAGAGATGTCGGGGGGTGCTGATTCCACCAACACCTATGGGGAAAGGGCCCCTTTCGGTTCGGTGGGAGGCGGAGAGCGCACAAAGAGCGGATCGAGGCAGTGCACGCGGGCGATTTTACCCAGCTTCGGGCCGCACGGATGCGTAAAACCCTACTGCTGCTTGTTTGTGTGTATTGAATCTTTGCTCAGGAGCGATCGACGCTACCAGACTGAGCGTGGGAGTGTTTCTGGTGTCTCCAATGAGCCAAACTGGCCGAACCTCCTCTACGTTGCGCTTGGGCCTCCTTTTATACTCTCAAAGGGGTTACCCACAGGTGGCAACGTAGACTAGAAGGGTAAAAATGGAAAAGGATGCGGTAGGTGCAGCTACCGCTACTGTGGATACAGTGCGCCCTACCTAACTCTGACGGCATGGGACAAGGGCATTAAATGCCTGTCTGAGTCTCCTAAACAGTGCAAAAGGTGACCGTTAGGAGCGCCACCGTTTGCCACGATGGGCTTCTCTTCATCTCCGCTTGCCACTGTGTACCCCTAGTTGCACGGCCTCCTGCCACGTGTGCTTGGGAGAGTCCCAGAGCGACACGTTAGCAGGTGTGCTGGAGCGCGGGCACGAAGTGGTGGTTTCCCGCGGCAAGCTCCTTGCCGCGGCCGTCGTCTTGTCGCGTCCGGAAGCTTGTCGCTTGCCGGATCTTGCCGGGACGCAGGGCGCGTCGCGGCAAGCTTTCTTGGTATGCCTTGAGTAGCCTTCCCGGCAAGCTACTCTTGCCGGGGTCTTGTCTCTTCCCGGCAAGATCCTCTTGCCGGGGCCTTGGTAGTCCTTCCCGGCAAGCTCCTCTTGCCGGGGCCTTGGTTGGCCCTCCCGGCAAGCTCCTCTTGCCGGGGCCTTGGTTTGAGTACTTTTCTCTTGAATGGTCTTCAAGGGGACCATGGAGGGTCTTGGCGGTCACCCGGCAAGCCTTGCCGCGGGGTGCTGCGACTGCCCGTGCACGAGTTCGGGATACTAGGGTACCCCTACTCTAGTACACCGACAGGACTCATTAGAAAGAACCAAGACCAAGCATGAAGATGGCGGTTCAATAAAGGGTTTAAGGCCCACAGGAGGCTTAAAGCCCATAGTGGTAAACCACCATGGTGATATGACTTGTAACATAAGGTAGACCTAACTAGTCACCGAGCCGGACACTGTCTATGAGCCGGCCAGGACTCTGTAGGCCGCAGGGCGTCCACCCGTGTATATAAGGGAGCGACCCGCTGGCGGCTTAGGGCAAGAAACAACTCATCGAGAACCGGGCATAGCATATCTCGCTCCCTGGTCATCGAAACATCAAGCAATACCAACCCAACTAGTCGTAGGATTTACCTTCACCGTAAGGGGCCGAAATAGTATAATCCTCTCGTGTCTCTTGTCCTGATTAACCCCTTCAAGCTTCCTAGTTGCGATGGCTCCACAACTAAGTCCTTTCATTAGGACATCTGACGTGACAATTCCACGACAACTTCCACTACTACTCCCTCCTTCCATTTACTATACAGGGCCTAATGCATTTTTTGAGGCTAACTTTGACCAAGTGTTAGAGTAATAATATATGACATGCAACTTACACAAAGCATACAGTCAAATTCGTATGTGAAAGGAGTTTCCGATGATATAATTTTTACATTATACATCTCATGTACTATTAATATTGTCAATAGTCAAATGCGGTTTTAAAAACGCATTAGAGCATGGTTAATAATATAGCCAGTCGATGTCTATGAGGGACTGCCATGACATCTATAGCCATCATCTATTATATGCACTCATACGGTAGTGTGGGCTATAAGGTTGGCTATTTCCCGCAAAAAAAAAATTTAAGGTTGACTATTGTATTAGTACTTTTTTCCATCTACTCTCTATCTCTTTCTTCATATTTATTGTATTTAACTAGGAATGCGTATATAGCTAAGGCTCTTGCATGAGAGCTCACTCCCCTTACTTTTTCACATCTCTCTCCTCCATATAGGCCCTATATAAATGGAAGGAGGGAGTACCATCTCACCGCACTAGTACTCCTAGTAGTACTAGTAAAGGACTTCCTGGATGCAAATAAGGCGGTTGTCTCGGCTTGCAGGCGGCACTTGCGAACGACTTACCGTGGTCTCCCTCAATGGTGTTCTCCGTCGAACGCACTTCGCCAAACCACAAAAAAAAGATATCGTCGACGTCACCACAATGGGGAAGGAAGTCAAATATAGTTACTACCTCCATTTTTTTGTACACAAGGCTAGTATATCAAAATTACAATTTGCAAAGGGCCACTAACACTAATCGAGGCAAAATTGATGGGGTTAGCAACCAAGGACATTAATATCCCCTGCATGCATGCGGAAGTGAGAAGGTTGGTTTGCATGGCGCTGCATTAATCAAGCGATGAGGAGTGAGATGGTTAGCTCTTTGGTCTTTGGAGAAAAAAATATGCATTAATTGACACGTGAAACGAGGATTTGTATCGATTAAATCCCGTGAAGGAAAACCCCGCCTTTCTTTTTTAACACTAGTACTCCTAGTACGTATGTACTTATCCTGTTTGGGTCTAGGCCTTGCATTGCCAAGCTTGCCTAAATTTTTCAAAATGAGAAGGAGGTACACTTGCGCAAGGCTGTCGCGGTCGCACCGCACCCTCAGACGGTCGCTCCTGCACGCCGCGGTCGCACCGGACCCTCACACAGTCGCTCCTGCACGCTGTAAACCCAACCAAGGGAATGCACCCTCACTAACACGTGCTGTCGCATGTGAATAAACCAAATTCAGCCATCCTATCGCTGACACATAATTTTCGTTCATAGAGTATGTTTATCCAACCGCATGTTGGGGAGTATCCGTACGGCCCGTGCGGTGGTCTGTTGGGGAAGAAGAAGAGGTGAGGAAGAAGGAAAGAAGGGTTAGGAGACGTAGGATATTCATCCAACCACCTGAAATGGTAGACTGACCCAAGTCAGGCGACTTGCATAACAAATATATGTTTTTACACAGCAAAAGATCCATAAAAACAACAACATAAAGAAAAACTATCACTGCTCGCGAAAAGAGACGGCCTCGTCATCTTTGGCTGCCGGCGCGAACCAGCCGTAGCTGCCGACGTGTGTCTCCGCACCGTGGTTGTCCTCGGCCTCCAGCTACTCGTTCAAGCGGAGTGTGCGGGCGCTCTACACGGACGAGAGCACAACCCGATTCAAGTTGAGGACGTTCGGTTCCGCCTGCAGGAGGGCCTCGATGGCAGCGGCATCCGCGCGCTCCGCGTCGAGTCGAGCTTCCGCTACCCGGTTCAAGTCCAGGACGTCCGATTCCACCTGCAGGAGGGCGTCGATGAGAGCGGCATCCGCGCGCTTTGTGTCGAGTCGATCCTCTTCCGCTCGGTTCAAGTCCAGGACGTCCGGTTCCGCCTGCAGGAGGGCCTCGATGGCAGCGACATCCGCGCGCTCCGCCTCAAGTTGAGCCTCTGCCGCCCGGTTCACATCCATGACATCCGGTTCCGCCTGCAGGAGAGCCTCGATGGCAGCAGCATGCGCGCACTCCGCGTCGAGTTGAGCCTCTACCTCCCGGTCCTCCTTTAGTATCGCCATATTGTACCGCTGGTCCGCCTGCACCATGGGGGACCCGGATGCCGGCACGAAGTCGACGTCCATCGTCTCATACCCATCGAGGGCCTTCTGCGCCGCGACCTCCGCCATGAACATTGGATCGGCTTCCTCCTCCTCGTAGCTTGGCTCCAGAGAACTCGGGGATTGGCCCGCCACAAAGCGAGCTTGGGAACGGAGGTCTGTGGCGCCGACCGCCGCCGCGATTTCTGCGCGGCGCTCCGGCGTCAGCATCTTGTAGTAAGTGATCTTGCGGCGCACCATGGCTTTCCGGCGAACTAGGGGATGCTTGATGCGGGCTAGGGCGTCAAAAGGTGGGGGAATGGGCTGGAGATTTGGTGTGGTTTTAGGGCAGTGGCTGGCGTAGGCTGAGCAGCAAAGGTTCTGGTGTGAATAGTGGTTCCGGTGACGACCGGTCAATCAGTTTTGATTGTACATCGCTCTTGTCGCGTTTGCGTTGCAGCCCAGCACGCTGGACCCTCCACGTCGCTCACCGAATGGAACGCGCTTCGTCTTGCGTTTTCGCTCGCTTGTGGGACCATAGTTGAGAGCAAATCGACGTCCCTCCCCCTCCCCCGCCCGCGTCATTTATTATGCCACCACTCCCTCCGTTTTATGTGGAGTAAATAAAAACAGAGGGAGTATACTACGGATGAGGATCCCCTGACGTGGCCGAACCCATTGAGTAACTGACATGCGGAGCCTAGCAAGCATGGGGTCCGCCACTAAGTGACCGAGAGGGAGGGTAAGGTAGGGATACCTACGCCAGAGGATCCACTTCCACTACTACTCCCTCCTTCCATTTACTATACAGGGCCTACTGCATTTTTCAAGGCAAACTTTGACCAAATGTTAGAGTAATAATATATGACATGCAACTTACACAAAGCACACGGTCAAATTCATATGTGAAAGGAGTTTCCAATGATATAATTTTCACATTATACATCTCATGTACTATTAATCTTGTCAATAGTCAAATTGGAAACCGTCTCGAGTACAAATCTAGGAGTACATGCGAATCTAACAATATTGATTGGGCGTTGTTGAATGTTGATACCTTTTTGATCAAAGTAGAGATACGTTGACTACACATAAAACTTATATGTAAACTAGAAAGGATAGGAGGGAGTATATTGTACGTTCAAAAACGAAACGAACATTGAATACCCTTTATATATGATTTGCGGATGCTATGATCACCGGTTCGAAATTTTGATCCGCCTTAGGTATCACGTGCCCCCACTCGTTCCCTCTCGATTTCATCTCGGGGTCCGGAGATCTATTGAAAGAGTACTAGGGTGGGTACATGCGAATGATACTCGGCGGAATGTTCAAATGAGGCATGCGGGAGGATGGACTCGACTGGAGGGTGACATGATCGATGGAGAAGAGGGTTGGAGAGGAATGAGAAATAAGCAAACGCCACATGATTATACTTGAACGGCTCAAATAAACAATAAGTTGTCTCGCTTGGCCTACATAGTGAAAGGCCTAATGCGCAACGCGGAGCACTGACGCTCGAATATGGCCAGGAAAACAGGGAAACCGACATGTGGGGCACACCCGTCGGGACGACGTAGCGCAGACTAGTCCAATGGAGGAGCTGGCCCACGACCTCCTCGCCACCGACAACCGTTCATGTGGGTCGTTGGGGCCAACAACGGGGCGCAGCTCCAGCACCGCCTCTGGACACGGCGACCGCGGTGAGCGACACGCTCATATCGTCGCTAGACACGGTCGGTTTCAGTGTGCCGAGGGTGGCATTAGTGCTGTGGCACGACCAACAGTATGTTTGGTTTGTGCCCAAGGTTGCCCCATCAAAGCATTGGGTAGCCAAAATTTTGGTTGAGGTATTGGTTGCCCATGATTTGGCCGACATTGGCAAGAAAAATGAACTAGAGTTGGCTAGAGTTCATTGGCATGCCAAAAAAATGGCAACCATCCAAACAAAGACCAATCTTTGGGTCATGACCAAAATTTTGGTTGAGGTATTGGTTGCCCATGATTTGGCCGACATTGGCAAGAAAAATGAACTAGAGTTGGCTAGAGTTCATTGGCATGCCAAAAAATGGCAACCATCCAAACAAAGACCAATCTTTGGGTCATGACCAAAATTTTGGTAAGGTGCACTTTGGCCACAATCCAAACACACCCCAACACCCGGCTCATCGAGGATGCACGGGGCGCCACGACGTGTCCGTGGAGTGGTGTAGCACGGCGAACTGCATCCTCTGGACCGGAGACCATGCCGGGTTGTCTTGCTTTTTCAATGACATGCGGGGATCGCATGTGAGCAAAGGGAATCTCCAACATTGCCACGACCTCGGCTGACTACCCTGGCACACCAAAACCCTCGTCCCTCGCGCTGTCGCACGGTGCGTTCCCAGCCGGTGCCAGCTGCCCGTATTCATGCCGTCCGTTTGTATGTCGTCGTTAAGAGGCTCGGTGCCCGAGGAACCAACTCCGGCGACTTAATGACGCACCCGGACGCTTGGCCTCACCGGAATGCGCTACTTAAAGCGGAAACGCCCAGCTAACCTCCACACCATAGCGCATCGTCCTCCTACCTGGCACCACATCCGCCATGACCGCAAGTGCGAACGCTCTGCAGGAGAGTTTGTCTTCGGGGATGAAGCTCGAGGTCGCCGCCCTCGCTCAAGTCGCCTCTCCCGACGCAATAGCGGCGTAGCCGGACGCGGACACGACCGCACAAGCGGTGGACACGCTGGCGGCCGACGACGGGAGCACCGTCAGCCAGGCATCCTACTTGCCACCGTCCAACGTCCGGCACCACCGAGGTCGGGGACTCCTCCGAGGATGAGTAGGGCATGGGAGGCGGCAGGGCATGGTGTGCCAACTGGCCGGTCTGTATCCCGTGTTCTACTCTTCCTCGCCGGAGACCGCACCTTCACTTCACGGGTCTTGAACCCCGCCCCCGTACATAGAGATCGCAGATGGAGGACGTCGGTCGCCGCCGTAGAATAGGTTTAGGGTCGGGTTTCTTTTATTTTTCTGTCCTATAAAAGTTCGAAATGTAATGAAAATCTGCCGTGTTTGCATTAATCTCGGCCGGTGTATATGAAATTTCACAATAATATACATATTGTAGGAGTACTAGAAAGATGCTCGTGCGTTGCACGGAAGATCATGATCTTGTGGGAGAAAAGTATGAACAAGGGAAAGCCTTATCTGCAAATGTGGAGAGGAGTGCGGGTAAATTGTCATAATTTCCTTCCTATCCGTTAGATATAGATCGAACGACCTATATTGCAGGATGACAGGCACACCATCATCACCAACTCTGCTTTTTATTGAACCGAGACAAATCTAACATGCGAAGTAAAATAAACACATAGGGTCTATACATACACAAATTATCTTAGGTACTCCAATAGTACGTCCACTACACATTCACGCATTTCACATCTTTCTACACCTACGGGAACCTATGAAAGGGTTAACGTAAATTGCCTCTCTCTCTCCTCCCCTAATTTTCATGGTGGTGGCCCCCTCCCTCCCTCCAATCTACAATCAACAGCTCACACGTTTCACATTATGTTAATTACGTAACTGGGATTACGTAGGTGTAGCATTACTCATCCTAAAAAGACCAACTAAGCCAACCTCCCAGCATATTGCGTGGGAAAAGACCCGGCCGCGCCGTTTTAGTCGGGATTACCGGATTACTAGTAGTAGTATCGATGGATCGCGCGAAGCAACAAATTTTTTTTGAGGGGGCGAAGCACCTAGTTTAAAAGGAAAAAAGGCGGTACACTCACAGCACTCCTGTCGCGGTCGCATTGCACCCCACACACGTTCGGTCCTACACACGGCTCACGCAAACGGGACACGCTTCGGCTTGTGTCTTCACTGACACGTGGGACTGCACTTGGAGAAACCGACCATGCGCCAAACTCCCCCGCCCACCGCGCGAAAATCCTCCCCCCCCCCACACACAAAAAATCCGCCCAAATCCGATTCAACCGCCCTTCGGCCAACTAGCCAATAATATTCCCCAAACCCCCCTCCCCCCGTCCCCCTCCACTCCATTCGCTCCGCCAAAGCCGCCCTCCCCGCCGCGCCGATACGTGGCACCGCGGTTCATCAAGGGTATGCACGGCGATCCTCTCGCTCCCACAGTACGCTCTCGTAGACTGCCGTCCTCTAGACATGCCGCCACCTCTGGCTACGTTCTTGTGGAGGTGCACGGCGGTCAGAGCCACCACCGCTGGCGACGTTCGTGTGGAGACGCACGGCGGTCAGCTTCTCCCACGGTACACGCATTCTAGACTGAGGCCCCGTTCATGTCGGTGTAGCGCTGAATGTTAGCTGATAGACGATGTTAATCTCACTGTTTGCCGAAGTAGTTTACTATCAATATGCTCTGCTTAAGAAGCTTCCTTGCCCTGTTCTGCACTCAATCTGCTTAGCTGAGATGGCATGCTAAGGCCGATTAGTTGCTAAAATATCCTGCCATATATTTATTGTGACGTAGACTGCCATGGTCTAGTAGCCAATCTGTTAGGTGAAATAGCTCTACACCGTTTTATACTCGATCTTTGTTGCTGCGATGGCCTTCGATAGTTCGATGGTTGTGTGCTCGGCCTCATTGACTGCTGAAACAACCTGCCATAATTTAGCACTCAAATCTGTTTGCTGAATTAGCTTTACATATATTTCGTTACTTAGATCTGCTCCTCCATATATCTTGCCATAGCTTTAGACATCGACCTAGGTATTTTTTTCTGGACTTCATAAAAAAGCATATATGTTTTTCCTGTAATATCTAGTAGAAGAACTAATTTGTATGTCTAACTGATGGACAGGACTTGGATAACTTCTGCTCGAAGATTCTCCACTGCATATGTCGAGGGGGTTGAAAACTTCATGAACTTTATCAGAGCTGAGTACGGTGGTCCGAAATCAGATGTGCTCTGCCTGTGTAGTAGTTGTATGAATTCAGTTACAAGACCCCAATCAACTATGCAAAATCATCTACACTTGTACGGGATGTCGGTCACATATACTAGGTGGGTTCATCATGGTGAAGCTGTGAACGTCAATGTTATTGACTACATGAAAGCAGCAGATCACCATCTTGATCTGCCTGATGCTCAGGTGGAAGAGGAGGAGGAGGTGGTGGTGGCGGAGCCAGTGAGTTTGACCAACATTGAAACAATGCTACGAAATGCTCGTGCATTCCGTGAACTTTCACCTGCAGAAGAAAAACGGTGGGCCCGCATGTTGGAACAATGCAACGTTGCTGTCACCCCAGGAAATAAGCTGTCAGTATTCTCAGCTATGGTCACCTTTCTTCAGGTGAAGACATCTGAGCAGATGACCAACAAATCATTCGATGCGATGTTGGCTGCTTTCCGCAAATCTTTCCCAGATGCGTCTGAGCTGCCACACACCTACAGTAAAATGAAGAATTTCATTCGTGCTGTTGGAAGTGGATATGATATGATCCATGTTTGTAAGAATAATTGTGTTCTATTTCGGAAGGATTATGCCAACTTAAGTGAATGCCCGAAATGCAAATCATCAAGATGGAAAGATGGCAATGCTGTGAAGAGGATTCCTCATAATGTTCTGAGACATTTTCCAATTACACCAAGATTGCAGAGGTTGTTTCATGATGCTGAAACAAGAGAGGATGTACTATGGCATTCTAGGAACCAGGAGTACAGAGATCATAATGTAATGAGCCATCCATCTCATGGTAATGAGTAGAAAAGCTTCAATGATAAACACAAAGAGTTTGCTGCTGACCCGAGAAACATTAGACTTGGCTTAGCTTCAAATGGATTTAACCCATTTGGCCACCAGACCGCCACATATAGCATGTGGCCAGTGCTTGTTATCCCTTACAACATGCCTCCAAATCACCAAAGAATCAAACTACATGATGCCCTTGCTCATCCCAGGTCCAAAAAGTCCTGGAAAGGATTTTGATTTGTTCATGGAGCCTCTTGTGGAGGAACTTCAACAGCTATGGAAGGGTGTTCTCACTCGAGAGCTATATAGCAGCCCACCAGCTGATTTATTTCTGTGTGCTATTATAATTTGGTGCATCCATGATTATCCGGCTTTGGGCACTATGTCAGGGCGAACGACACATGGTTACAATGCATGTGTTCGGTGTGATAGGAATCCGCTGTCATACGCAATACTTAGCAAGATCTGTTACATTGGACCACCGTTTCCTTGCCAAGGACAATCCGCATCCTAGAAAATACGAAAGACATGTGTTCAATGCAAAGCATGAAAACCGTGATGCGCCAAATAGGCTCACCGCCGATGAGTTGCAAGTGGAATTAGAGAAGGTCAGGCATATTACACCAGGAAACCATCCTGGTAATGGTAGCGGGAAAAGGAAGCATGGCAGGGCAGAAGAGAGATTATTGTTTACCCACAGGTCCACTTTGTGGGACTTGGAGTATTGGTAAGATTTGGATCCACGGCATAATCTTGATGTGATGCACATCGAGAAAAATATATGTGACAACATTATCGACACACTTCTTAATATTGAAGGCAAGACGAAAGATACCTTAAAATCTAGGATTGATTTGACACACCTGGGTATCAGAAAGGATTTGCAGGTGCAAGATGAAGGTAAACCACGGGATATGGCACCAGCAGTGTACATCTTGGACAAGGTAAAAAGAAAAGAATTGTGAGAGTTCCTGTCACGTGTGAGATTCCCACATGGATTTGCTTCCAACCCTGAAAGGAGAGTTAGTGCAGATGGAAACAAGGTACAAGGGTTGAAAGCTCATGACTGCTACGTCCTACTTCAAAGGGTTTTACCTGTTATCCTTAGAGGATTGGGCCGCCCTGACTTATATAGAGCAGTTGCAGAGTTGGGACAATTCTTCAGGGAACTCTGCAGTAGAAATATCAGGATAGATGCTTTGGAGCGTCTTAGAGACAAGATACCAACTATCCTATGCGACCTTGAGAAGATATATCCTCCAGCCTTCTTTGATGTGATGGTGCATTTGGCCGTTCATCTACCTGATGAGGCACTACTTAGAGGTCCAGTACAGTATGGCTGGATGTACCCTATTGAAAGGCGGCTAGGCACTTTCAAGGGCTATGTTAGGAACAGAGCTAGACCCGAGGGTTCCATTGCAGAGGCCTACATTGCTACAGAAGTGTTGACATTCTGCTCAAAATACATTGAAACAGCTGATCAGCTTAGCAAAGAGGTGGGTGAAGACAATCTCGGGCTCAATATTTTTGATTATTCTGTTCGAGTTACAGGGAAGAGTCGACAAGAGGACAAACCTAAAGATTTGGACAAAATGGTTTGGTATGTGTTGAATAACTGTCCTGAGATACTACCTTATATCAAGTAAGTGCAGTACTGCAGCTTATACATCGTAATCTACTAAACTTGCAGCACATTCTTATATATTTAGATGTTTGACGTGATCACTATGTTGTGCAGCATCTACAAAGAGGAGTTACTGCTGCAAAATCCAAGAAACATTGACAAACTGGTTATGGCAGGATTTGCGAAATGGTTCAAGAACCATGTAAGCTTTTGAAGTGCACTGTCAGTTTTTTTAATATATTGAGTACATAAGATGATCAACTTGTGTATTTTCTAACCATAGGTTAAGAAGATGCGGGAGGATGGGCAGGCAGTTGATGATGCCCTTTACTCACTAGCAATGGGTCCTGATACTCGGGTAAGACATTATGAATCTTGCGTTGTTGGAGATGTGCGCTACAACACCCTTGCACGAGACGAAGGCAGGAAGACACAAAAAAGTGCCATCATGAGCACAGATACGTATGACAAAGAGACAACTGAAATGTATGCTAACATAATAGACATTATTCAGTTGCAGTATATCTCCAGTTTCGAGGATCATTGGTGTGTGGTTCTGTTGTGCTGTCGTTGGTATAACCTGTTTTCCAGGATCGCAAAACCCAGAGCAGATGATTATTTCAAATCCATCAATGTCAAGGCGGCGTACCAGACCAACAAGCCTTTTATTTTGGCAAATCAAGCAACACAGATATTTTTCTTGGAAGACACATTTGCACATAGCGATGACTGGAGAGTATTGCAAAGGTTTGAGCAGAGGAATTCATTTAATGAAGTTGCACAACAAGATGATGCTTACACTGCTCCTGATGTATGATACATCTCCAACGTATCTATAATTTTTTATTGTTCCATGCTATTATATTACCCCTTTTGGATGTTTATGGGCTTTATTTTAAATATTTATATCATTTTTGGGACTAACCTACTAATCGGAGGCCCAACCCATATTGTTGTTTTATTGCCTGTTTCAGTATTTCGAAGAAAAGGAATATCAAACGGAGTCGAAACGGAATGAAACCTTCGTCATCGTGATTTTTTGGAAGAATATCATCCGGGAGGCTTGGAGATCAAGTCAGAAGACCCTCGAGCATCCCAGGAGATAGGCCCCCCCTACAGGGCGCGGCCCCCTGTCTCGTGGACCCCTCGAGCACCCCCCGACCGACTTCTTTCGCCTATATAACCCTATGTACCCTAAAACCATCAAAAATAAAGATAGATCGGGAGTTTCGCCGCCGCAAGCCTCTGTAGCCACCAAAAACCTCTCGGGAGCCCGTTCCGGCACCCTGCCGGAGGGGGAATCCATCACCAGTGGCCATCTTCATCATCCCGGCTCTCTCCATGACGAGGAGGGAGTAGTTCACCCTCGGGGCTGAGGGTATGTACCAGTAGCTATGTGTTTGATCTCTCTCTCTCGTGTTCTCTCTATGGCACAATCTTGATGTATCGCGAGCTTTGCTATTATAGTTGGATCTTATGATGTTTCTCCCCCTCTACTCTCTTGTAATGAATTGAGCTTCCCCTTTGAAGTTATCTTATCGGATTGAGTCTTTACTTTGAGAACACTTGATGTATGTCTTGCCGTGTTTATCCGTGGTGACAATGGGATATCATGTGCCACTTGATGTATGTTTTGGTGACCAACTTGCGGGTTCCGCCCACGAACCTATGCATAGGGGTTGGCACACGTTCTTGACTCTCCGGTAGAAACTTTGGGGCACTCTTTGAAGTACTTTGTGTTGGTTGGATGAATTTGAGATTGTGTGACGCATATCGTATAATCATGCCCACGGATACTTGAGGTGACAATGGAGTATCTAGGTGACATTAGGGTTTTGGTTGATTTGTGTCTTAAGGTGTTATTCTAGTATGAACTCTTTAATAGATCGATCCGAAAGAATAACTTTCAGGTGGTTTCGTACCCTACAATAATCTCTACGTTTGTTCTCCGCTATTAGTGGCTTTGGAGTGACTCTTTGTTGCATGTTGAGGGCTTGTTATATGATCTATCTATGTTATTATTATTGAGAGAACTTGCACTAGTGAAAGTATGAACCCTAGGCCTTGTTTCCTATCATTGCAATACCGTTTACACTCAGTTTTATCATTAGTTACCTTGCTATTTTTATTATTTCAGATTACAAAAACCTATATCTACCATCCATATTGCACTTGTATCACCATATCTTCGCCAAACTAGTGCACCTATACAATTTACCATTGTATTGGGTGTGTTGGGGACACAAGAGACTCTTTGTTATTTGGTTGCAGGGTTGTTTGAGAGAGACCATCTTCATCCTATGCCTCCCACGGATTGATAAATCTTAGGTCATCCACTTGAGGGATATTTGCTACTGTCCTACAAACCTGTGCACTTGCAGGCCCAACAACGTCTACAAGAAGAAGGTTGTGTAGTAGACATCGAGCTCTTTTCTGGCGCCGTTGTCGGGAAGGCTAGGTAAAGGGCACTCACTCACACCCCGTCAACTAAGCTCTTTTCTGGCGCCGTTGCCGGGGAGGTTAGCGCTTGAAGGTATATCTTTAGATCTTGCAATCGAATCTTTTTGTTTCTTGTTTTATCACTAGTTTAGTTTATAAAAGAAAATTACAAAAAAAAATGGAATTGAGTTTGTCTCATACGCTTCATCTTTTTAATATCTTTCGTGAGAATGATGGAAAGGAAAATTGTGCTCAAGTGCTAGAAGAAGAATGCATTAAAATGCTTGGTACTAGATCTTTGTATGATGAGCATGATTGCAATGTTGTTAGTATGAATTCCTTGAATATCCATGATGCTAATGATGTGCAAAGCCACAAGCTTGGGGAAGCTATGTTCGATGAATATGATATTTTTTGTCTCCCAAGTTTTGATGAGCAAATTTATTATGATGAAAGCATGCCTCCTATTTATGATGATTATATTGATGAAAGTGGGTTTGGAAGAGTGTCAACTTTAGGAAGTAGTGATCCCACTATTTTGGAGGATGTTGAATCTTATTGTGATGAACATGAAAGTGGATTTGGAAGAGTGTCAACTTTATTTAGTGATGATTCCACTATTTCGGAAGAGGTTCCAATTGATTATGAGAACAAAGTTGCTATCTATGATGATTATTGTGATGACTTGTATGCTATTAAGAATAATGATAACCATGAAACCTGTCATCATGATTTTAGTTTTCGATTGGATTATGCTTCACGTGATAGTTATTTTGTTGAGTTTGCTCCCACTACTATTCAAAAGAAATTTGCTTATGTGGAGAGTAGTAAATTTTCTATGCTTGTAGATCATGAAAAGAATTATTTAGGTGATGGTTATATTGTTGAATTCATTCATGATGCTACTGAAAATTATTATGAGGGAGGAACATATGCTTGTAGGAATTGCAATAATGTCAAGTTTCCTCTCTATGTGCTTAAATTTTTGAAGCTATGCTTGTTTTACCTTCCTATGCTAGTTGATTATTGTTCCCATAAGTTGTTTGCTCACAAAATCAATATGCATAGGAAGTGGGTTAGACTTAAATGTGCTAGTCATATGCTTCATGATGCTCCCGTTATGTTTCAATCCTTAATCTTTTATGTGAGCATCATTGTCATCATCATGCCTAGCTAGAAAGGCATTAAAGAAAAGCGCTTGTTGGGAGACAACCCAATATTTATCCTTACTTTGTGTCTCCACATGATTATGCTACTGTATTAATCATGTTTTATAGGTTTTGTTTCAATAAAGTGCCAAGTAAGACCTTTAGGATAGCTCACCGGTGATAGTTGTGTTGATCCTGCTGAAAATCAGAAACTTTTGCACCCAGTAAATTAGTTTTGTTAATTCACAGAAACGTGCTCCTGATCTTATTCTTTTTGCTCTGGATTGGTACACAAATTGCTTAAGACTTCCTAATTTGGTAGGATTTTTGGAGTTCCAGAAGTATACGTTTGATACAGATTACTACAGACTGTTCTGTTTTTGACAGATTCTGTTTTCTATGTGTTCTTTGCTTATTTTGATGAATCTATGAGTAGTATCGGAGGGTATGAACTATAGATAAGTTGAACTACAGTAGATATTACACCAATATGAATTTAGAATGAGTTCATTACAGTACCTAAGTGGTGGTTTTATTTTCTTATACTAACGGAGCTTACGAGTTTTCTGTTGAGTTTTGTGTTGTGGAGTTTTCAAGTTTTGGGTAAAGATTTGATGGACTATGGAATAAGGAGTGGCAAGAGATTAAGCTTGGGGATGCCCAAGGAACCCCAAGGTAATATTCAAGAATATCCAAAAGCCTAAGCTTGGGGATGCCCCGGATGGCATCCCCTCTTTCGTCTTCGTTCATCGATAACTTTACTTGGAGCTATATTTTTATTCACCACATGATATGTGTTTTGCTTGGAGCGTCATTTTCTTTTGTTAGTATTTGCTTGCTGTTATTTAGAATAATGTTTTTCATCTTTAGTTTCAATAAAAAAGTCAAGGATAGCCTTTGCCATGCTTATTTTGCTAGTATACATGTTGCTGTTTGAAAAAAGAAAGTTTACCGCTGTTGCAAAAATTCCCTAGAAAATTCAGAGCATGATATAATGTTGAAACCTTTTGCATAATGAGATATGATAAATTTACTGCAGTGGGAATTTTAGTTCATAATTTTTGGAGTTAGGTAAGTATTGTTACTCTTGCATTCTTTACAGACTGTACTGTTTTGACAGATTGCTGTTATGTTTGCATATGTTTGCTTGTTTAATTATTCTATTTGAGGATAGGAGTATTAAATATGCAGAGGCATTTAGTATGCAATGTTGAATAATTATTTTAGTGATTTGTTACATTAGAAATGATAAGGTTTTGCATTGGTTTATACTAACCTATCTCACGAGTTCTTGTTGAGTTTGGTGTGGATGAAGCTTTTGATAAAAAGAGAAACCATGATATGCGAAGAATTAAGGAGACACAAAAGTTCAAGCTTGGGGATGCCCAAGGCAACCAAAGATAGTATTTTCAAGAAGTCTCAAGCATCTAAGCTTGGGGATTCCCCGGTAGGCATCCCACCTTTCTTCTTCAACAACTATCGGTTAGTATCGGTTGAACCTAAGTTTTTGCTTCTTCACATGAGTTGTGCTATCCTTGCAATGTAATTTTATTTTGTTTGCTTGCTGTTTGAATACAATATCAAGATCTGAAATTCCTTAATGTTAGAGAGTCTTCACATAGTTGCACAATTATTCGACTACTCATTGATCTTCACTTATATCTTTCAGAGTAGTTTGTCATTTGCTCTAGTGCATCACTTATATCTTTTAGAGCACGGCGGTGGTTATATTTTGTAGAAATTGCTAGTATCTCATGCTTCACTTATATTATTTTGAGAGTCTTTTAGGACAGCATGGTATTTGCTATGGTTACAAAGTTGGTCCTAGAATGATGAGCATCCAAGTTGGGTATAATAAAAACTATCATAGGAAGTGAATTGGATGCTATGATCAATTTGATACTTGATAATTGTTTTGAGATATGGAGGTAGTGATATTAAAGTCATGCTAGTTGGGTGATTATGAATTTAAAGAATGCTTGTGTTGAAGTTAGCAAGTCCCGTAGCATGCACGTATGGTTAAAGTTGTGTAACAAATTTGAAACATGAAGTGTACCTGGCTTGTGCATCCTTATGAGTGGCGGTCGGGGACGAGCGATGGTCTTTTCCTACCAATCTATCCCCCTAGGAGCATGCGCGTAGTACTTGATTTTTGATGACTTCTAAATTTTTGCAATAAGTATATGAGTTCTTTTGACTAATGTTGAGTCCATGGATTATACGCACTTTTACCTTTCCACCATTGCTAGCCTCTTCGGTACCGTGCATTGCCCTTTCTCACCTTGAGAGTTGGTGCAAACTTCGCCGGTGCATCCAAACCCCGTGATACGATACGCTCTATCACACATAAACCTCCCTTATATCTTCCTCAAAACAGCCACCATACCTACCTATTATGGCATTTCCATAGCCATTCTGAGATATATTGCCATGCAACTTTCCACCGTTCCGTTCATCATCATCATGACATACTTTACTTTTGTCATATTGCCATTGCATGATCATGTAGTTGACATCGTATTTGTGGCAAAGCCACCATGCATTATTTTTCATACATGTCACTCTTGATTCATTGCACCATCCCGGTACACCGCCGGAGGCATTCATATAGAGTCATATCTTGTTCTAGTTTCGAGTTGTAATTCATATGTTGTAATCAATAGAAGTGTGATGATCATCATTATTAGAGCATTGCCCAAAAAGAAAAGAAAAAGAAGAAAGGCAAAAATAAAAAAAGAAAGGCCCAAGAGAAAAAAAGAAAAAGAAAAGAAAAAGAAAAGAAAAAAAGAAAATAAATAAAAAGGGCAATGTTACTATCTCTTTTTCCACACTTGTGCTTCAAAGTAGCACCTTGTTCTTCATGTAGTGAGTCTCATATATTGTGCTTCAAAGTAGCACCATGTTTTTCATATAGTGAGTCTCATAAGTTGTCTTTTTCATACTAGTGGGAATTTTTCATTATAGAACTTGGCTTGTATATTCCTACAATGAGCTTCCTCAAATGCCCTAGGTTTTCGTGAGCAAGCAAGTTGGATGCACACCCACTAGTTTTCTTTTGTTGAGCATTCATTTATAGCTCTAGTGCATCCGTTGCATGGCAATCCCTACTCCTCATGTTGACATCAATTGATGGGCATCTCCATAGCCCGTTGATTATCCTCGTCAATGTGAGACTTTCCTTTTTGTCTTCTCCACACAATCCCCATCATCATATTCTATTCCACCCATAGTGCTATATCCATGGCTCACGCTCATGTATTGCGTGAAGGTTGAAAAAGTTTGAGATTATTTAAGTATGAAACAATTGCTTGGCTTGTCATCGGGGGTATAGAAGTTGGGAACATCTTTGTGTGACGAAAATGAAGCATAGCCTAACTATATGATTTTGTAGGGATGAACTTTCTTCTGCCATGTTATTTTGAGAAGACATGATTACTTTGATTAGTATGCTTGAAGTGTTACTATTTCTTTTATCAATATGAACTTTTATTTCGAATCATTTGGATCTGAACATTCATGCCACAATAAAGAAAATTACATTATAAATTATGCTAGGTAGCATTCCACATCAAAAATTCTGTTTTTATCATTTACCTACTCGAGGACGAGCAGGAATTAAGCTTGGGGATGCTTGATACGTCTCCAACGTATCTATAATTTTTGATTGTTCCATGCTATTATATTACCCCTTTTGGATGTTTATGGGCTTTATTTTACATATTTATATCATTTTTGGGACTAACCTACTAACCGGAGGCCCAGCCCATATTGTTGTTTTATTGCCTGTTTCAGTATTTTGAAGAAAAGGAGTATCAAACGGAGTCCAAACGGAATGAAACCTTCGGCATCGTGATTTTTTGGAAGAATATCATCCGAGAGGCTTGGAGATCAAGTCAGAAGACCCTCGAGGAGCCCAAGAGATAGGAGGGCACGCCACCCTACAGGGCGCGGCCCCCTGTCTCGTGGACCCCTGGAGCACCCCTCGGCCGACTTCTTTCACCTATATAACCGTACGTACCCTAAAACCATCAAAAATAAAGATAGATTGGGAGTTCCACCGCCACAAGCCTCTGTAGCCACCAAAAACCTCTCGGGAGCCCGTTCCGGCACCCTGCCGGAGGGGGAATCCATCACCGGTGGCCATCTTCATCATCTCGGCGCTCTCCATGACGAGGAGGGAGTAGTTCACCCTTGGGGCTGAGGGTATGTACCAGTAGCTATGTGTTTGATCTATCTCTCTCTCGTGTTCCCTCTATGATCTTGATGTATCGCGAGCTTTGCTATTATACTTGGATCTTATGATGTTTCTCCCCCTCTACTCTCTTGTGATGAATTGGGTTTCCCCTTTCAAGTTATCTTATCGGATTGAGTCTTTACTTTGAGAACACTTGATGTATGTCTTGCCGTGTTTATCTGTGGTGACAATGGGATATCATGTGCCACTTGATGTATGTTTTGGTGACCAACTTGCAGGTTCTGCCCATGAACCTATGCATAGGGTTGGCACACGTTCTTGACTCTCCGGTAGAAACTTTGGGGCACTCTTTGAAGTACTTTGTGTTGGTTGGATGAATTTGAGATTGTGTGACACATATCGTATAATCATGCCCACGGATACTTGAGGTGACAATGGAGTATCTAGGTGACATTAGGGTTTTGGTTGATTTGTGTCTTAAGGTGTTATTCTAGTACGAACTCTTTAATAAATCGATCCGAAAGAATAACTTTGAGGTGGTTTCGTACCCTACCATAATCTCTACGTTTGTTCTCCACTATTAGTGGCTTTGGAGTGACTGTTTGTTGCATGTTGAGGGCTTGTTATATGATCTATCTATGTTATTATTGTTGAGAGAACTTGCACTAGTGAAAGTATGAACCCTAAGCCTTGTTTCCTATCATTGCAATACCGTTTACGCTCACTTTTATTATTAGTTACCTTGCTGTTTTTATTATTTCAGATTACAAAAACCTACATCTACCATCCATATTGCACTTGTATCACCATCTCTTCGCCGAACTAGTCCACCTATACAATTTACCATTGTATTGGGTGTGTTGGGGACACAAGAGACTCTTTGTTATTTGGTTGCAGGGTTGTTTGAGAGAGACCATCTTCATCCTACGCCTCCCACGGATTGATAAACCTTAGGTCATCCACTTGAGGGAAATTTGCTACTGTCCTACAAACATGTGCACTTGCAGGCCCAACAACATCTACAAGAAGAAGGTTGTGTAGTAGACATCAATGTACAAGATAACACAGATGTTCCTAATATCTTTGAGAACCATCATGTCAATGACACCGGCAAAAAGATTGTGTGTCGTGTTTTGGACATACAAGAGTTGATCAAGAAGAAGCCAACGTTCGAGGACGTTGAGGATGAAGAAGAAGATGACACCATGGGGAATTATGATTCAGACTGATACACATGGCGAAGATGTTGACGCTGCTGCGTATGATGATTACATTGCTTTTGTCGTATTTGCCTGTCAAAAGACGTTTTTTATCTACTATGTGAATGTGTTTGCTTTGACAACTGAAACCTGATGAACATGTTGTTTAGTATTTTGTTGTGAGAACATCACTTGTTATGTATGCTGATTTGTGTTTGGTGATTGTATGACAACTAAAACATGATGATATTGTTGTTTAGTTGTACTCATATTTGGCTGTGAAACTTGAATTTGATGACATAGTTTGCTCTTGGACTGCAATTTACTCGACGTCTTCGAATGAGAACAAAGCTGACCCGACAGGGCCTCTGCTATTTATTTATTTATGAGAAAAAGGGGATACCCCCTGATTTTCTGTTAATAGAAATCATTAGATGTTCACAACACCACGCCCAGCCTGCTACACATGTTTCATTCATTACTAGTTTCAGCAAAGTGCTCATGTCGTAGCCACTGAATACATCACGAGTGCTACATACACTTCAAATAAAGAGACAATCATCCTACAGTGCACATCGATTGTGCCCATTATCTTCACAAGGTCTTTCATCTCCTCATTGATGTCAAGGCCGTTCAGTAGCTGTTGCTTGGCCATGATCAGAGGAACTGCATCTTTAACCTTCTGCTCTGCATCTTCCTCTTCTGCCGTTCCTTCAGTTACTTGTCCAACACCCCAACCTGCTGGTATTGGGATTCCTCGGCTAACCAAATAATCAGCGTAGTTGCATTCCCCCACATCAGTAACTTCCCAGAAATACAAATCACACGAATATTCCCTTTTCTGCACGAATCAAATTGGAAGATCATCAACCAAACTATTAAAAAATTCAGTAACTGAAAGCAGCAGAACAACACTTAAACATATTATTACCCCATGATTCGGGCATTTGTAGAAGACTCGGCCAGGGTTGAGGATTGTGGTTGATACGCCACGGATGACTCTGCGTGATTTGCAGCAGTGGCACCACACCAACGACAGCGGGTTGCGATGAGCAATCGGCTGTGGTGCGCGTGTCGGCGGGGGTGTGATGAGACCCACAGGCGATGGTACGGGTGGCTACTTGGCGCATATCTGGTTGTTGCCTGCTGAAGAGCAGGTGGACGAGCAGCCAGCGGACATGGTTGCTGCAGCCAGAGCTTCTGATGCTAGGCAGAGTAAGTAGAGAAGAGGAGAAGCGAACGTTGGATAGGTCAGTTTCATTACTTGCAGAGTAGCATAGCACCATATATAGTCATAGTCTAGGTTTGGATTCAAACCAGCTACAGGAGCACGTCTCTCTTTTTTCTAAAACTCGGCAACGTCTCTTTACGGGTACACTAGCTTGTTCTGTACGCCTTCCCAAGTCTTAGATTTTCTTTCCCTTTTTTGCGAGGAAGGAAGGAGAACAAAATTGAGAGTTCCTGGGACTCGAACCCAAGACCTCTCAGTTGAAAACCAAGGGTGCTAGTCACTTATGTGGCGAACGCTCCCTGTGAGGAGGACGGCAGACGAACGCATTTTCCTCGCAGTTTTCTTCCTATATATAAAAAGTATGCTACTTGGTGTCTGCTTAGTCAACAAACGATTGTGCCAACCTTGACCGTTGGATTGACATTCAACGTCTGTCGCGTTTCTTCAGTCTCTTCTTCCTTGAGCCGCCAAAGCCAAACCAGCGCCGGTGGGACCACCTGCTCCCGCCACCCATGGCTGGCTGTGATCTTCCCCGGCTCCTGTTCGTTCCCGTCCGAGGCCTCACCATCGTCATCCACCTTGGTTCACTCGCCGCGGCGCCGCCCTCTGGTGTTGTCAACATGGTCAACAACCAAGAGGAATAAGGAGATGACTGTACATGGTGAGGATGACAGTAGGGTCCGAGCAGCGCGCGCAGTAATTTTGTTTTTTTGGGACGGAGAAGGGTATCAACTGGGTTGTGCGGGACCCGTGGCCCGTCTAGCCCAGGCTTTTATTTCATATGTTTAGCACATGACCAGCCCAGTTTGTTTTTTTCCTTTCTGAAAAATGGCTAGCTAGCTATTTTGTTTTTTGCACAATAACCAACATAGGCCTACTTGCTTTTCTACGCCCTGTTGGGCCGGAAATCTTTCAAGATGAGGAGGGATGCATTTTTCCCAGAAAATGGGCTATAAGTAATAAGAAATGGGCTATAAGTAATAAGAAATGGGCTATAAGTAATAATAAATGGGCTGTAAAATGAAAAAATACAGCAAACATGCAATTAGTTCCAAAATACTGTTTTGTTTTGGATTTTGATGTTTTAAATTTCATTGTTTTTGTGCGGGTAAAATTTCATTGAAATTAAGGTGTATTTAGATTTAAAATTAATTTGAATCTGGCTAGAAATTTCGGGTTGTATGCTGTTTGGGACAGATTTGGAGGCTAACTTGTGGGTCTACTAGGTTGACGTGTACTTTGGCTTTGTTAACTTAGTCCACAAACGATTCTAGCAGCAGTGACCGTTGGGTGTTAATCCAACGCCGTGCTGCTTCTTCAATATCTGATATTCTTGCTCCAGCCACCCAAACCAGCTCCGGTGGGACTGCCTGCTCCCGCCTCCCGTGGCCGGCTGTGCTGCCGCACAGGCCGCACCGCCCCACCCTACTTCATTGCTGGCCAGGCCATTCCTCTACTCACCCACACCTCCTGTTATTTTTCGGTGACGGCAGCCGGACCAGTAAACCCTCATACTCCCCACCGCGTGGGCAACCATTGCCGAGTCTTCCCCGGCTCTGTGTCGTTCCCTTCCTAGGCCTCGCCGTCGTCCACCGCCATGGTGCTCTCGGCGCGGCCTGGTCAACGTGGTCAACGAACGACATCCATCGGTCGTGGACTGTACGTGGAGAGGCTGACAGCTGGGTCCATGGCCGCACACAAGGAAATGCCTCCTTATTACGCGCAAAATAATGATTCCTGCACCTGACAGCTGGGACCCACCGGAAGGGCCTCTGTATTTTGCGAAAAAACGTCCCCCCCCCCCCCCCCCGCTGACATGTCGGACCCACCAGCTATATCTTCGCACGCAAGGAAGTGCCTCCTTATTACGCACAAAAAAATGAAGATCCCCTGCTAGCTGGGACCCACCATAGTGGGAGGATGACTTATGGGCCAACTAAGTTGACGGGGACGGAGGGCTTTGTCAACTTAGTCAATATGAACGATTCTAGCTTTAGTGACCGTACGATGTCCATCCAACGGCCGTAGTGCTTCTTCAACCTCTGGTCTTCTTGCTCCAGCCACCCAAAGCAGCACCGGTCGTGCCGCATGCTCCTACCTCTCATGGCCGGTTGTGCTGCCGCGGAGGCCTCACCGCCCCCTACTATTCCCACTGCTGGCCAGGCCCTGCGGCGACGACAGCCTCACACCGCAGCCGAACTAGTGAACCCTCGTACTCCTCTCCGCGCGGGCTTCCGTTGTCGTGTCTTCCCCGGCCCCACCTCGTCCCCTTCCTAGGCCTCGCCGTCATCCACCGCCATGGTGCTCTCGGCGCGGCCTGGTCAACGTGGTCAAGGAACGACTTCCATCGGACGTGGACTGTACGTGGAGAGGCTGACAGCTGGGTCCACGGCCGCAGCAAGGAAGTGCCTCCTTATTACGTGGAAAATAATGATTCCTCCACCTGACAGCTGGGACCCACCGGACAGGCCACTGTATTTCGTGAAAAAAAGTTCCCCCCTGACAGCTGGGACCCACCAGCTACATCTTCGCATGCAAGGAAGTGCGTCCGGGCAAAAAAAACAATTTTCCCCCTAACTGTTGGGACCCACCAGCTACATCTTCGCACGCAAGGAAGTGCGTCCGGGAAAAAAATGATTCGCCCCCCTGACTGCTGGGACCCACCAGCTACATCTTCGCATGCAAGGAAGTGCCTGACAGTCGGGACCCACCTGGTCGAAGCGTACGTAGCGTTGTCATTTTGGTCGCGAACGTGTACATACATATATACTAGTCGATGTAGAGGCGCGCACGTGTGGTAGTAGAGGTGCGCACGTAGCATGTACACGTACATACAGCGGCCAGGGTGCAAGAAAGAAAATATGGCCACGTATGTGTACATACGGGCGGGGTCTCGAACGCCTACTCGCGCATACGTACGGCCAAGGCTCGTGTACATGGCTGGGTCGGAACGGAGAAACAGCGTCGTCGTCGTGTTCATGGGGAGCCAACCGGCTGGGTCGGAACGGAATGCGTGGTTGTGTTCATCGGGAGGGCTTGGACGGAATAGGCAATGGAAACGAGGCCTGGCGTACCACAGAACGGAGGAAACGGCCTTGTGTTCGACCAGCCACGTTCGAAACGGGGTCCTGTTGATCGAGAGGGGTCTGGCGTATCGCAAAATGGAGGAAACAGACCTCCTATGGTCGAAACGGGGGTCCTGTTGATCGGGAGGGGTGTGGCATATCGCAAAATGGAGGAAACGGACCTCCTACGGTCGAAACGGGGGTCCTGTTGATCGGGAGGGGTGTGGCATACCGCAAAACGGACGAAACGGACCTCCTACGGTCGAAACGGGGGTCCTGTTGATCGGGAGGGGTGTGGCGTACCGCAAAACGGACAAAACGGACTTGTGTTGGAGCGCTACGGTCGAAATGGGGGTCCTATTCATCGGGAGGGGTGTGGCGTACCACAAAACGGGACTCCACGGGATACTGTTCATCTCCACCGTCGACCTCCTCCAGCCTCCACGGGCTACCATCGACCTCCTCCAGCCTCCACGAGCTCCTGTTCATCCAGCCTCCACCGCGCGCTACTCCACCGGCTACTGTTCAACCACCCCTCCACAGGCACCCCTCCACCATCTACTGTTCATCCAGCCCTCCACACCACGGGGTCCTGTTCATCCTGAGGCAACACCACCGCTCACTGTTCATCCAAACCCCCCGCAATGTTCACTGCTCATCCAATCGATCGGCTTTAGTTAGCAGCAGTAGCGAAGGAATCGCTCGATCGGGTTCAGTTAACAACCATCGATCGATCGCTCGGGTTCAGTAACACGTAGCCTGCAGTGCAATCGCTCGGGTTCAGTTAGAGCCCAACACCTCGCTCGGGTTCAGTTCGAGCCAACGCCTCGCACACACGCGCATACATGTACGAGAGAAACACGCACCGCTCGGCCCCTGACCTCCCACCGTAACTAGGAACTCCCCGAAATTTTCCTCGCCCTCGCTTCTACCACGGTTTTTTTCCGTCATGGACGGCCCAAAGAATGTCATGCAGCTGCGTCTCCGGCCCGCCCAGGACGAAAAGCCCATTTTCATTCATGATTTTTTGTCATAGAAGTAGGAACCCACCACATCTATGATGATACCGGGTTTTGTCACAATTATCATCATAGAAGTGTCATATGTATGACAGAAAAAAAAATTGTTCGGCCCAAAATGTGACGGATGTGTCTTTTTTTTGTAGTGCTAGTATCCACTATGTTCTGAGATTGATGTTTCTATGACTTTGCTATGCTTAATGCTTGTCACTAGGGCCCGAGTGCCATGATTTCAGATCTGAACCTATTATGTTTTCATGAATACATGTGAGTTCTTGATCCTATCTTGCAAGTCTATAGTTACCTATTATGTGTTATGATCCGACAACCCGGAAGTGACAATAATCGGGATACTTCTCGGTGATGACAGTAGTTTGAGGAGTTCATGTATTCACTAAGTGCTAATGCTTTGGTCCGGTTCTCTCTTAAAAGGAGGCCTTAATATCCCTTAGTTTCCATTAGGACCCCGCTGCCACGGGAGGGTAGGACAAAAGATGTCATGCAAGTTCTTTTCCATAAGCACATATGACTATATTTGGAATATATGTCTACATTACATTGATGAACTGGAGCTAGTTCTGTGTCACCCTATATTATAACTATTACATGAGGAATCGCATCCGACATAATTATCCATCACTGATCCAATGCCTACGAGCTTTTCACATATTGTGCTTTGCTTATTTACTTTTCCATTGCTACTGTTACAATTACTACAAAACTGCTATCTTTACTTTTGCCACTGTTACCATTACCATCATACTACTTTGCTACTAAATACTTTGCTACAGATACTAAGTTATCCAGGTGTGGTTGAATTGACAACTCAACTGCTAATACTTAAGAATATTCTTTGGCTCCCCTTGTGTCGAATCAATAAATTTGGGTTGAATACTCTACCCTCGAAAACTGTTGCGATCCCCTATACTTGTGGGTTATCGAGACTAATTTCTGGCGCCGTTGCCGGGGGGCATAGCTCTATTCTTTGAGTCACTTGGGATTTATATCTGCTGATCACTATGAAGAACTTGAAAGACAAAAGAACTAAGATTTTTCCCTCAACTACGAGGGGAGGTAAGGAACTGCCATCTAGCTCTACACTAGATTCTCCTTCTGTTTTGAGTAAGCTTGTGACACCTGAACCTGCTACTGCTATGAATTCTGATATGTCGCATGTTATTGATGATGCCACTTTTGCTATGCATGATACTTATGATGAAACTACTTCTGTGCTTGATACTACTTTGCCATTAGGTGAATTTCTTGATGACCAACTTGCTAGGGTTAGAGAGAGTGAAATTATTGAAGATGAAATTATTGATGATAGTGATGATGAAGGTTCTCCCCCTAAGTATGAATTGTCTGTTGTTCTTGAGGGTTATGTTATGGATGAAGAAACTGCTAGAGATCTTTTTGCTTGCAATGATAGATCTGATCTTAAGAAATTACTAGCTAAACTTAAACAGAAAACCCTGAATGCTAGAATGAAATATGACCCTGCTTTTGCTACTTCACCTATCTTTGTTACTGATAAGGATTATGAATTCTCTGTTGATCCTCAAATAATTACTTTGGTTGAATCTGATCCTTTTTATGGCTATGAATCTTAAACTGTTGTGGCACATCTTACCAAGTTGAATGATATAGCCACCCTGTTCACTAATGATGAGAAGTCTCGCTATTACTATATCCTTAAGATATTTCCATTCTCATTAAAGTGTGATGCTAAAACTTGGTTTAATTCTCTTGATCCTGGTTGTGTGCGTAGTCCCCAGGATATGATTTATTACTTCTCTGCTAAATATTTGCCTGCTCATAAGAAACAAGCTGCCTTGCGGGAAATATATAATTTTGTGCAAATCGAAGAAGAGAGTCTCCCACAAGCTTGGGGGAGGCTTCTCCAATTACTTAATGCTTTGCCTGATCATCCTCTTAAGAAAAATGAAATACTTGATATCTTTTATAATGGACTAATGATGCTTCTAAGGACCACTTGGATAGTTGTGTTGGTTGTGTTTTCAGGGAAAGAACAGTCGACCAAGCTGAATTGTTATTGAATAATATGTTGACTAATGAAAATAATTGGACTCTTCCTGAGCCAATTCCTGAGCCAATTGAGCCAACCCCTGAGCCTATTCCTAAACCAACTCCGAAGAAGAGAGGTGTTCTATTTCTCTGTCCTGAAGATATGCAAGAGGCAAAGAAATCTATGAAAAAAAGGTATTAAAGCTGAAGATGTTAAGAATTTACCTCCTATTGAAGAAATACATGGTCTTAATATACCGCCTGTCGAAGAAACACATTGTCTTGATAACCCGACATAGGTAGTAAAGGTAAATTCTCTCTATAGAAATGATAAAGTTGAAATCCCGCCTACTAAATTTCATAGCCAATGCTTAGATGAATTTGATGACTTTATGGCTAGACAAGAAAGTTTTAATGCTTATGTTGGTAGAGAATTAAAGAGTAATGCTTTCATGATAGGATGCTTGAGTGATTATATGGCTAGAGTTAAAGGTGAACTTAAACTCATTAGCAAATATGCTTCTATGGTTACCACTCAAGCTGAACAAGTACTTAAAGCTCAAAGTGATTTGCTTGATAAATTAAATAATAAACATGATTTTGCTATTAGAGTGGCTACTAGAACTGGTAGAATGACTCAGGAACCTTTGTATCCTAAAGGCCACCCTAAGAGAATCGAGCAGGATTCTCAGAGAAATAATTTAGATGCACCTAGTCCTTCTAAAAAGAAGAAAAAGAAAAATGATAGGACTTTGCATGCTTCTAGTGAACCTATTATAGACACACCTGAGAATCCCAATGATATTTCTATTTCTGATGCTGAAACACAATCAGGTGATGAACATGAACCTAGTGATAATGTTAATGATAATGTTCATGTTGATGCTCAACCTAGCAATAATAATGATGTAGAGATTGAACCTGCTGTTAATCTTGATAACCCACAATCAAAGAATCAATGTTATGATAAGAGAGATTTTGTTGCTAGGAAGCACGGTAAAGAAAGAGAACCATGGGTTTAGAAACCATGCCCTTTCCTCCTAAACCATCCAAGACAAAGGATGATGAGGATTTTGAGTGCTTTGCTGAAATGATTAGACCTATCTTCTTACGTATGCGCTTAACTGATATGCTTAAAGTAAATCCTTATGCTAAATATATGAAGGATATCATTACAAATAAAAGAAAGATATCGGAAGCTGAAATTTCCACCATGCTTGCTAATTATACTTTTAAGGGTGGAATACCAAAGAAACTTGGAGATCCAGGAGTACCAACTATACCATGCTCCATTAAAAGAAACTATGTTAAAACTGCTTTATGTGATCTTGGAGCCGGTGTTAGTGTTATGCCTCTCTCTTTATATCGTAGACTTGAATTGAATAAGTTGACATCTACTGAAATCTCTTTGCAAATGGCCGATAGATCGACTGCAATACCTATCGGTATTTGTGAGGATGGGCCTATTGTGGTTGCAAATGTCACTATCTTAATAGACTTTGTTATTCTTGATATTCCTGAGGACGATAGTATGTTGATTATCCTTGGTAGACCCTTTTTGAATACTGCAGGGGATGTTATTGATTGCAACAAAGGCAATGTCACTTTTCATGTTAATGGTAATGAGCATACGGTACACTTTCTGAGGAAACAACCTCAAGTTCATAGCATCAATTCTATTGGAAAAGTTCCAACTATCATCATTGGAGGTTTTGAATTTCCTCTTCCTACTGTCAAGAAAAAGTATGATATTCTTATTGTTGGGGATGTGCATATCCCCGTTGAGGTAACCTAGTGTTATTCGAAATTTCTCCGGTTCCGTGTTATTCCAAATGAGTTTGTTAACAAGAGTTGATCATGAACACAGCAGGTTAGTGGATTCATTTTGATGATCATGAGATGGATGAAACTAGAAGGCACAACCTTCTG
Source organism: Triticum aestivum (assembly GCF_018294505.1). Classification (NCBI taxonomy): domain Eukaryota; kingdom Viridiplantae; phylum Streptophyta; class Magnoliopsida; order Poales; family Poaceae; genus Triticum; species Triticum aestivum. The sequence goes on along the minus strand of NC_057795.1, from coordinate 156,551,857 downwards.
TACCCTCTTTTTACTTTCTGTTATTTAGAATAAATAAAGCAAAAATAGTATTACCTCTCTGTTTTCTGAATTATCCATGCAATAAAAAAATATCCCGAAAATAAAAGTGCTCCAAATGCCCTGCAAATTTAGTATTGATTTTTTATGGAATATTTGAGGATTTTAGGCACTGAGAACACAGCAGGGGGGCAAGCACCTGGCCACGAGGGTGGAGCATGCACCCACTCCCCCTGGGCGCGCCCCCGTGTCTCGTGGGCCCATGGTGGCCCCCCTCCACTTATTCCGGCACCCACACACTCCATCTTCCTCCCAAAAAAATCCCCATCCAGCTCAAGCACGAGTTCTAGCTCATTTTGCTGCGATTTTTGATCTCCTTGCTCAAAGCTCCATTCACAAAACTGCTTTGGGAGATCGTTACTTGGTATGTGACTCCTCCATTGGTCCAATTAGTTTTTGTTCTAGTGCTTTATTCATTACAAATTTTTGCTGCATAGATGACCCTGTTCTTGATGCTTGCATGTCAAATTTTTGAGATCCCAAGTAATTCTAATGCATGATATAGGCTCTAGGCACTTGTGGGAGTAGCTGCTATCAATCTTGTTTAGTTTGATTCACTTTTATTTTGAAGTTACTAAAAATTTCAGAAATGATGAGGAGATTATTGAGAGGCTCTTCTAGTCAAAGCTCCAAGGATAAACAAGCTAAGGAGAAAGAAAAGGCCAAGTATAATCTTCCTCGCGTAGCGGAAGTACGGCCGTGTGAATGGCCTTGTGATAATTTTTTGAGAGCAGTCAGGATTTATGAAGACTTTTATTCTTTGGCTGAAATGCGGGCCTCACCGACTTCCTCCATGACCGGATCGAACAGTATCTCTTACTCACCAATACTTTCGTGCAAAACTTTTATTATTATCCTAAGAATTCACCTCCTTCAGTATCTTTTCATTTATATGATGAGACTAAGGAAATGTCTTTACATAATTTTTGCGTGGTTTGTAGAATACCCTTTGAGGGCAGCTTAGATGAACCACATCATAAAGATGTGGATGGTTTTGTTAACACTATTACTGTAGGGGATTCGAAGAAGGGTTCTGATGCGAGAATCACTAGCATACATTTTCCTGTTTACGCTACTTTTCATATTTGCTAGTCGATGCTTAAGTGGTCGTGGAAATAGTGGAAACTTCAGTGTTCCTGATATTATTATTCTGCTTCATGCCTTATTCGGTGATAACACTTTTAGTATGGGTGCCGTTATTGCTAAACGGTTAAGCCTAAATCGTACAAAGGGCCCCATCTTTGGAGGTATCTATGCTGCACGCCTTGCTAAACATTTTGAGATACCTAATAGACATGATGAGAAAGAGGAGACATTGCTGCCTCTTACCTTTTTAGATTACAGGAGCATGGTACCGCATGAGTTTATTGTTGACAATGATGATAAGATGCTCCTGTATAACCTGAGATTTAATAAGAAACACAATGAGATTATTACCCTGCCTGCGCCTTTGTTGTTTGATTTAACTGCAGGCCATTACCTTGTCTTGCCGAAAGCTGTGTACGCGCACCAAGGCCAGACATCAGCTCCAGAGCCTGAGCCGGAACCTCCACTAGACCCTTATCGTTCATCCTGTTATCAGTGGGATCTGGAGGAGATCGCCAGCCAGTGGTATCCAGATGACACTCCTCAGTACACCGGGGAGAGTAGTCGCGATCCTTGGCAATAGACCAACTTAGGCCAAAAGCCTAAACTTGGGGGAGTACATATTTCTCACCGACTTTACATTCATGTTCACACACTATTCTAGTTGTCGGTGCTCATACTCTTTCATTGTATTATCCATGCTAGTTTAATTTATTTTCCTAGATTTCTTCTTCTGTGTTTGATAAACCTTAAGAAAAATAAAAAAATAGTTAGTTTACTTTCCATGCTTGTAGTAGTAACTAAAAAGAAAACCCAAAAAGATTTCTCATTCTTCTTTTACTTGTTGGGACTTTCCCGTGTAAATAGTTTTATTTCTTTTCTTTCCTTTGGGGGTCGAGCGGAGAAGACCATAATGAAATTGTTTAGTGGCTCTCATATGCATGATTGTTTATTTAACTTAGAGCCATATTACTTTGTTTTCTCTCTTGAATTGAATGCTTGCAGATTCCAGCTTAGTCCAATGCACGTGCACTATTATTATTATACACACCATTCGGTCGTGCAAGTGAAAGGCAATAATGACGATATATGATGGACTGATTGAGATGAGAGAAGCTGGTATGAACTCGACCTCTCTTGTTTTTGTAAATATGATGAGTTCATCATTCCTGATTCAGCCTATTATGAATAAACATGTTTGCAATGACATTTATAAATTATAGTTACTTATGCCATGCTTAATTAGCTAGGAGCGTATAATGGTTTACCTTGCGTGCCAACATGCTATTAAAATAGTTGTGATGTGGTATGATAGGATGGTATCCTCCTTTGAATGATTCGAGTGACTTGACTTGGCAGATGTTCACGCATGTAGTTGAAACAAATCAACATAGCCTTCACGATATTTATGTTCATGGTGGATTATATCCTAATCATGCTTGCACTCGGTGTTGATTAATTTTAATGCATGTTCATGATTGTTGTCACTCTCTCAGTTGGTCGCTTCCTAGTCTTTTGTTAGCCTTCACCTGTACTAAGCGGGAATACTGCTTGTGCATCCAAACTCCATAAACCCCAAATTTATTCCATATGAGTCCATCATACCTTCCTATATGCGGTATTTACCTATCGTTCCAAGTAAATTTGTATGTGCCAAACTCCAAACCTTCAAATGAAATTCTGTTTTGTATGCTCGAGCAGCTCATGTTTCAACTAGGATTGTCTGTATCTTCCATGCTAGGTGGGTTATTCTCAAGGGGAGTGGACTCCGCTCCTCATTCACGAGAAAATGGCTGGTAGCCGGGATGCCCAGTCCCATGATCAAAAAGATCAAAGCAAATCAAAATAATTAAAACAAAACTCCCCCAGGACTGTTGTTGGTATGGACGGTACCCCGGTGTTTCGGATGGCCGTGGAGTGTGCTTGTTGGTGGTGGGGGAGTATAAACTTTACCATTCTGTTTGGGAACCGCCTATAATGTATGTAGCATGGAAGATATCGAGATCTCATAGTTGTTGCGTTAACAGTGAAAGTATACCGCTCAAAATATTATTCATCTCTATTTTAAAATCAAGCTCTGGCACCTCTACAAATCCCTGCTTCCCTCTGCGAAGGGCCTATCTATTTACTTTTATGTTGAGTCATCATTCTCTTATTAAAAATCACCCGCTGGAGAGCACACTGTCATTTGCATTCATTACTATTAGTTTATATTGGGTATGACTTGACTGGATCTCTTTTATCATTAATTATATTGTTTAGTCAGTCCTTGGTCTTTAAAGGTGCTCTGCATTTATGTTTTGCGGTCTTAGAATGGGCTAGCGAGATACCATCTTGTTATATCATATTATGATTGTTTTGAGAAAGTGTTGTCATCCGAGATTTATTATTATTGCTTGTTAGTTGATTATGCCATTGATATGAGTAAACATGAGACCTAAGTGTTATTGTGAATATGGTTAGTTCATAATCTTTGCTGAAAACTTGAATGCTGGCTTTACATATTTACAACAACAAGAGCAAACAGAGTTTGTAAAAGTTTTTCTTTATCACTTTCAGTCTATCAACTGAATTGCTTGAGGACAAGCAAAGGTTTAAGCTTGGGGGAGTTGATACGTCTCCAACGTATCTAGTTTTCCAAACACTTTTGCCCTTGTTTTGGACTCTAACTTGCATGATTTGAATGAAACTAACCCGGACTAACGTTGTTTTCAGTAGAACTACCATGGTGTTGTTTATTGTGCAAAAAACAAAAGTTCTTGGAATGACCTGAAAATCCACGGAGATAACTTTTGGAAATATAAAAAATACTTGCGAAAGAATCAAGGCCAGGGGGCCCACACCCTGTCCTCGAGGGTGGGGGGCGCGCCCCCTCCCCCTGGTCGCGCCCCCCCCTGTCTCGTGGGCCCCCTGCTGCTCCACCGACCTCAACTCCAACTATATATTCCATTTCACGGAGAAAAAAATCAGAGAGAAAGTTCATCGCGTTTTACGATATAGAGCCGCCGCCACGCCCTAATCTCTCTCGGGAGGGCTGATCTGGAGTCCGTTAGGGGCTCCGGAGAGGGGGATTCGTCGCCGTCGTCATCATCAACCATCCTCCATCACCAATTTCATGATGCTCACCGCCGTGCGTGAGTAATTCCATGTAGGCTTGCTGGACAGTGATGGGTTGGATGAGATTTACCATGTAATCAAGTTAGTTTTTTTAGGGGTTGATCCCTAGTATCCACTGTGTTCTGAGATTGATGTTGCTATGACTTTGCTATGCTTAATGCTTGTCAGGGCCTGAGGGCCATGATTTCAGATTTGAACCTATTATGTTTTCATGAATATATGTGAGTTCTTGATCCTATCTTGCAAGTCTATAGTTACCTATTATGTGTTATGATCCGACAACCCCGAAGTGACAATAATCGGGATACTTCTTAGTGATGACTGTAGTTTGAGGAGTTCATGTATTCACTAAGTGCTAATGCTTTGGTCTGGTTCTCTATTGAAAGGAGGCCTTAATATCCCTTAGTTTCCATTAGGACCCCGCTGCCACGGGAGGGTAGGACAAAAGATGGCATGCAAGTTCTTTTCCATAAGCATGTATGACTATATTCGGAATACATGCCTACATTTTACATTGACGAACTGGAGCTAGTTCTGTGTCACCCTATGTTATAACTATTACATGAGGAATCGCATCCAACATAATTATCCATCACTGATCCAATGCCTACGAGCTTTTCACATATTGTGCTTTGCTTATTTACTTTTCCATCGCTACTGTTACAATTACTACAAAACTGATATCTTTACTTTTGCCACTATTACCATTACTATCATACTACTTTTCTACTAAATACTTTGTTGTAGATACTAAGTTATCCAGGTGTGGTTGAATTGACAACTCAACTGCTAATACTTGAGAATATTCTTTGGCTCCCCTTGTATCGAATCAATAAATTTGGGTTGAATACTCTACCCTCGAAAACTATTGCGATCCCCTATACTTGTGGGTTATCAGTAAACAGTGAAGAGCAAGCCCCTCGCGCCTTCCCCATAAAAAAGGAAACTGCGAGGATCCATTGCTCATTCACCCCTGCTCTCCCCTGTTTCATCTTCCTCCTCTCATCAAAACTGCTTCCGCCGCTGCCACCACCAATTCGCATCTCTTGACTCCTTTATTCCTCCCTGAGCCCAGATCGCACCCCAGAAAGCTGACGTGGAGGGGAAAAAGTTCGTCAAGTCGCTCGACCCCAAGGCGGAGAAGAAGATGAAGGAGTTGGAGGAATTGGAGAAGCGACGGAGGGAGAATGCAGTTTGCTCGCCGTCCGCCATGGATGTCAGTACTCTAATCAAGAGGAATGCCTACATGTGGGGAAGGGACACCAAAGACAACAAGGCCCTAGTGGTTCTTCCTGAAGGCGACAAGATTCCATCAGATTTGTTTCCGTTCTTCTGTGCTTACTTCTACTGCGGTCTGGTTCCTCCGTTCTCAGACTTCTTTAGCGCAATGATGACCAGTTTTGGGTTCAGACTGTTGAATTTTACCCCAATGCAATGACTTGCATGGCAGTCTTTGCCCATCTGTGTGAAGATTTCACCAGAGTTGCCCCCAACGTAGATTTGTTCTACCACTTCTTTGTTCCCCGGATCGAATACAAGTCGCTCTCCGGCAGTGTGACATGGATCCCAAGGACTAAAACCAAAGGCTAGTACCTTACTGGGCAACTTCATCTCAAATGGGACGAGTGGAGGGCAGAATGGTGATGGATTCAGGAGAAGGATTTCCCTTCGTTCTGCTTGCCACACACAGTGAGGGTTGAACTCGACAAGAATTGGAGTAACTTTGGCGCCACCAAAAAGAAACTTCGCCCGACGTTGAACAAGATTGGTCGTCTCAAGGCCGCCAAGCTGACCATATTAATGGTAGGAGCTGATTCCTCTAGCGACGCATTTCACCGTTGCAGAAGAGAGAGAGGTTCACTTGAGAATACCAGGGGGTCGCTGATATCATGCGGTTGTATCCCGGGCTCGGTAACAACCTGACGGTTATGGAGCATGCATGTCTCTGCGAACAGCTGTTTCAAAAAACTGGCACATTCCACTTGCCAGACCAGATTGTCCTGCTGCACATCAATTCCGCCAAGGACTCCATCTTGGCGATGATGCCAGACTATGACGCTCACAGAGTCAAAGCAGAATGGCCATTTTCCACTCTGGAGAATGAGATGGATTGGGCCTCCAACTTGGCAGAGAAGGCTTCCCGGAAAGAGTTTGATCTCATTCAGGTGACCAAAGATGAAGAACTGGCGTACATCGCCAGCAGGGCCGAAGAGGCTGCAAGGATTAACGCTGGAGGTGGTTCCGGCACCGCGATAGTTGAAGATGATGATGAAGAACACCACGAAGAAGAATCCATCGAGGAGCAATAGGAGGAGTCTGCCGGGGATGAGCCTGCTGGATCCGAGGTTGCTAGAGAGCCTAAAGAAGAAGAAGAAGGCCCTCGAGCCCCGAAGAAGAAATGTTGTCTTCGAAAGGTGGCCAATCAAGAACCGGCGTCTGCTTCTTCGCCAAGAGCTGGTCCCATGGTGAAGAAGACGACCACCAAGACTGGCCATCAAGAAGAAGTACACCAGCAATCCACTCGGCGTCCTCGAACTCAGCCTCCACTTTCCCATTAAGGGGTTGTCGGGGAAATTGGGTCTTCTCAGCCAACAAGTTCGTCTCCTCTGCCCCTCAAGAGGGCCAGAGAATCTCCTCCACGAGCGAGATACGGTCTCTCCGCCCTCCTCGAGTCTGAAGAAGAGGAGTAAGTGAAATTGTTTATCTTCATCAAGTCTTGATTTGATTGCCATTTTGACTTGATTTCTTCTGTTTTGGCAGAGATCCAGAACCACTTGTTCATCGGACGAAGCGGACCAAATCTGCAACAAAACAAGATCCCATGACAAGTGCTGGGCAGGGGGTTACAACAGCTGAAACCATTGTTACCAACCCCGAATCCAGCCCCATGTGTGAGATCGTGGTGCAGATCCCGCCCACTAGCGTCAGCTCTGAAGTTCCTCCTTCCGAGCTTGATAAAAAGATGGAAGATGTCCGCCAAGAGGAAGAACACCAAGGGGCGGATCCCACTATGGCTTCCCCGTCAACCACCGCTCTGGATAGTGCTTCTTCGGCAAGGGCCTCCACCACTGAACCTGTCCGCACAGAAGTTACTTTGACAAGCGAATAGGTCGACGACCGTGCGCCGGCAAGCCAAGTTACCGGGGAAGGTGACACCCTTCCTTAACAAGTGCCAGTAGGTAATCCTCTTGCCCTTGCACACCTCTCATAGAACATTTGTTTGCTTGAACTTGACTTGTAATTTGAATCTTATTTGCCTTTGCTTCTGCTTCAATTCACAGTTCTAACTTCTCCAGAAGAAGGTTGCGGGATTGAAAGTATGTCCATAGAGGGGTGATTAGACTACTTGACAACATAAAAATCTTGCCTTTTCCCAATTTTAGTTGTGGGCAGATTTTAGCAATTATGACAAGTCAAGCAATCAACCTACACATGCAATTCTAAGAGTATAGCAGCGAAAAGTAAAACATTGCATATGAAGGTAAAGGGAAGGGTTTGGAGAAGGCAAACGCAATGGAGACATAGATATTTTTGGCATGGTTCCGTTAGGTGGTGCCATCATACGTCCATGTTGATGGAGACTTCAACCCACGAAGGGTAACGACTGTGCGAGTTCACAGAGGGCTCCACCCATGAAGGGTCCATGAAGAAGCAACCTTGTCTATCCCACCATGGCCATCGCCCACGAAGGACTTTCCTCACTCAGGTAGATCTTCACGAAGTAGGCGATCTCCTTGCCCTTACAAACTTCTTGGTTCAACTCCACATCACGACAGAGGCTTTCAAGTGACAACTAACCAATCTAGGAGACACCACTCTCCAAAAGGTAATAGACGGTGTGTTGATGATGAACTCCTTGCTCTTGTGCTTCAAATGATTGTCTCCCCAACACTCAACTCTCACACACACATTTGGCTATGGTGGAAGAGCGGTTTGAGTGGAAAGCAACTTGGGGAAGGTTAGAAATCAAGGTTCAAATGGTTGGAATGGAATCTCTTGATCTCAACACATGAGTAGGTGGTTCTCTCTCAGAAAATGAATGGTGGAAGTGTAGGCACGTTCTGATGGCTCTCCTCAGTGAGGAAGAAGGGTGGAGGGGTATATATAGCCTCCACACAAAATCTAACCATTGCACACTTTTGACCCATCTCGGTGTCACTGATTAGGAACCTCGGTGGCGCCGATCTGTTAAAAATATGAACATTCGGAATCTCAGTGGGACCGACTGGAACAACTCAGTGGGACTGATGCTAGGGCTTAGGGAAAACCATGTCTCAGTGGCACAGATTGCATCAACTCAGTTGGACCGAAGTGAAGCAATAATGCAACAGAGAGTTGGTCAAGCCATCTCGGTGAGACTGATTGCAAGTTTCGGTGAGACCAAAATAATTGCAACAAGTCAACAGAGAGTTGGCAAGGCCATGTCTGTGGGACCGAGATCCATATCAGTATGGCCGAATCATTAGGGTTTATGGCAGTGGCTATGTCAAGATGAACTCAGTGGCTCCGAATAGGAAATATCGGTGGGGCCGAGTTGGAGTTTAGGGTTTTGACATATTTGGATAGAGAAAGTGGTTGAGGGTTTTGGAGCAATATCACTAAGTGTTGGGGTACGTAGTAATTTCAAAAAAATTCCTACGCACACGCAAGATCATGGTGATGCATAGCAACGAGAGGGGAGAGTGTTGTCTACGTACCCTCGTAGACCGAAGCGGAAGCGTTGACGCAACGTAGAGGAAGTAGTCGTACGTCTTCCCGGTCCAGCCGATCCAAGCACCGTTACTCCGGCACCTCCGAGTTCTTAACACACGTATAGCTCAATGACGCACCCCGAGCTCCGATCCAGCAAAGCTTCGGGGAGGACTTCCGTCAGCACGACGGCGTGGTGATGATCTTGATGTTCAACCATCGCAGGGCTTCGCCTAAGCACCGCTACAATATGACCGAGGTGTAATATCATGGAGGGGGGCACCGCACACGGCTAAGGAACGATCACGAAGATCAACTTGTGTGTCATGGGGTGCCCCCCCTGCCCCCGTATATAAAGGAGCAAGGGGGAGGCCGGCCAGCCCCTTGGGGCGCGCCAAGGAGGAGGAATCCTCCTCCTAGTAGGAGTAGGATTCCTCCTTTCCTACTCCTACTAGGAGGGGGAAGGAAGGGGGAGAGGGGGGAAGGAAAGGGGGGCGCCGCCCCCCCTCCTTGTCCAATTCGGACCAGAGGGAGAGGGGGCGCACGGCCCACCCTGGCCGCCCCTCT
>NC_057795.1:156535162-156542048 GCF_018294505.1 Triticum aestivum | reverse complement strand
CCGGAACAATTCCAGTGTCCGAATATAGTCGTCCAATATATCAATCTTTATGTCTCGACCATTTCGAGACTCCTCGTCATGTCCATGATCACATCCGGGACTCCGAACAAACTTCGGTACATCAAAATATATAAACTCATAAAGAAACTGTCATTGTAACTTTAAGCGTGCGGACCCTACAGTTCGAGAACAATGTAGACATGACCGAGACACATCTCCGGTCAATAACCAATAGCAGGACCTGGATGCCCATATTGGTTCCTACATATTCTACGAAGATCTTTATCGGTCAGGCCGCATAACAACATACGTTGTTCCCTTTGTCATCGGTATGTTACTTGCCCGAGATTTGATCGTCGGTATCCAATACCTAGTTCAATCTCGTTACCGGCAAGTCTCTTTACTCGTTCCATAATACATCATCTCGCAACTAACTCATTAGTTGCAATGCTTGCATGGCTTAAGTGATGTGCATTATCGAGAGGGCCCAGAGATACCTCTCCGACATTCGGAGTGACAAATCCTAATCTCGAAATACGCCAACCCAACAAGTACCTTTGGAGACGCCTGTAGAGCACCTTTATAATCACCCAGTTACGTTGTGACGTTTGGTAGCACACAAAGTGTTCCTCCGGTAAACGGGAGTTGCATAATCTCATAGTCATAGGAACATGTATAAGTCATGATGAAAGCAATAGAAACATACTAAACGATTGGGTGCTAAGCTAACGGAATGGGTCATGTCAATCAGATCATTCAACTAATGATGTGATCCCGTTAATCAAATAACAACTCTTTTGTATATGGTTAGGAAACATAACCATCTTTGATTAACAAGCTAGTCAAGTAGAGGCATACTAGTGACACTTTGTTTGTCTATATATTCACACATGTATTATGTTTCCGGTTAATACAATTCTAGCATGAATAATAAACATTTATCATGATATAAGGAAATAAATAATAACTTTATTATTGCCTCTAGGGCATATTTCCTTCAGTCTCCCACTTGCACTAGAGTCAATAATCTAGATTACACAGTAATGATTCTAACACCCATGGAGTCTTGGTGCTGATCATGTTTTGCTCGTGGAAGAGGCTTAGTCAACGGGTCTGCAACATTCAGATCCGTATGTATCTTGCAAATCTCTATGTCTCCCACCTGGACTAGATCCCGGATGGAATTGAAGCGTCTCTTGATGTGCTTGGTTCTCTTGTGAAATCTGGATTCCTTTGCTAAGGCAATCGCTCCAGTATTGTCACAAAAGATTTTCATTGGACCCGATGCACTAGGTATGACACCTAGATCGGATATGAACTCCTTCATCTAGACTCCTTCATTAGCTGCTTCTGAAGCAGCTATGTATTCCGCTTCACACGTAGATCCCGCTATGACGCTTTGTTTTGAACTGCACCAACTGACAACTCCACCGTTTAATGTAAACACGTATCCGGTTTGCGATTTAGAATCGTCCGGATCAGTGTCAAAGCTTGCATCAACGTAACCATTTACGATGAGCTCTTTGTCACCTCCATATACGAGAAACATATCCTTAGTCCTTTTCAGGTACTTCAGGATGTTCTTGACCGCTGTCCAGTGATCCACTCCTGGATTACTTTGGTACCTCCCTGCTAAACTTATAGCAAGGCACACATCAGGTCTGGTACACAGCATTGCATACATGATAGAGCCTATGGCTGAAGCATAGGGAACATCTTTCATTTTCTCTCTATCTTCTGCAGTGGTCGGGCATTGAGTCTTACTCAACTTCACACCTTGCAATACAGGCAAGAACCCTTTCTTTGCTTGATCCATTTTGAACTTCTTCAAAACTTTGTCAAGGTATGTGCTTTGTGAAAGTCCAATTAGGCGTTTTGATCTATCTCTATAGATCTTAATGCCCAATATGTAAGCAGCTTCACCGAGGTCTTTCATTGAAAAACTTTTATTCAAGTATCCCTTTATGTTATCCAGAAATTCTATATCATTTCCAATCAATAATATGTCATCCACATATAATATTAGAAATGCTACAGAGCTCCCACTCACCTTCTTGTAAATACAGGCTTCTCCAAAAGTCTGTATAAACCCAAATGCTTTGATCACACTATCAAAGCGTTTATTCCAACTCCGAGAGGCTTGCACTAGTCCATAAATGGATCGCTAGAGCTTGCACACTTTGTTAGCTCCCTTTGGATCAATAAAACCTTCTGGTTGCATCATATACAACTCTTCCTCCAGAAACCCATTCAGGAATGCAGTTTTTACATCCATTTGCCAAATTTCATAATCATAAAATGCGGCAATTGCTAACATGATTCGGACAGACTTAAGCATCGCTACGGGTGAGAAGGTCTCATCATAGTCAATCCCTTGAACTTGTCGAAAACCTTTTGCAACAAGTCGAGCTTTGTAGACAGTAACATTACCGTCAGCGTCAGTCTTCTTCTTGAAGATCCATTTATTCTCAATTGCTTGCCGACCATCGGGCAAGTCAACCAAAGTCCATACTTTGTTCTCATACATGGATCCCATCTCAGATTTCATGGCTTCAAGCCATTTTGCGGAATCTAGGCTCACCATTGCTTCTTCATAGTTCATAGGTTCATCATGATCTAGTAGCATGACTTCCAGAATAGGATTACCGTACCACTCTGGTGCGGATCTTACTCTGTTTGACCTACGAGGTTCTGTAGCAACTTGATCTGAAGTTCTATGATCATCATCATCAACTTCCTCACTAGTTGGTTTTGACGTCACAGAAACCGGTTCCTGTGATGTACTATTTTCCAACAAGGGAGCAGGTAGAGTTACCTCATCAAGTTCTACTTTTCTCCCACTCACTTCTTTCGAGAGAAACTCCTTCTCTAGAAAGGATCCATTCTTAGCAACGAATGTCTTGCCTTCGGATCTGTGATAGAAGGTGTACCCAACTGTCTCCTTTGGGTATCCTATGAAGACACATTTCTCTGATTTGGGTTCGAGCTTATCAGGTTGAAGCTTTTTCACATAAGCATCGCAACCCCAAACTTTAAGAAACGACAACTTTGGTTTCTTGCCAAACCATAGTTCATAAGGTGTCGTCTCAACGGATTTTGATGGTGCCCTATTTAATGTGAATGTGGCCGTCTCTAAAGCATAACCCCAAAACGATAGCGGTAAATCTGTAAGAGACATCATAGATCGTACCATATCAAGTAAAGTACGATTACGACGTTCGGACACACCATTACACTGTGGTGTTCCAGGTGGCGTGAGTTGCAAAACTATTCCGCATTGTTTCAAGTGTAGACCAAACTCGTAACTCAAATATTCTCCTCCACGATCAGATTGTAGAAACTTTATTTTCTTATTACGATGATTTTCAACTTCACTCTGAAATTCTTTGAACTTTTGAAATGTTTCAGACTTATGCTTCATTAAGTAGATATACCCATATCTGCTTAAATCATCTGTGAAGGTGAGAAAATAACGATATCCGCCACGAGCCTCAACATTCATCGGACCACATACATCTGTATGTATGATTTCCAACAAATATGTTGCTCTCTCCATAGTACCGGAGAACGGCATTTTAGTCATCTTGCTCATGAGGCACGGTTCGCAAGTACCAAGTGATTCATAATCAAGTGGTTCTAAAAGTCCATCAGTATGGAGTTTCTTCATGCACTTTACACCGATATGACCTAAACGGCAGTGCCACAAATAAGTTACACTATCATTATCAACTCTGCATCTTTTGGCTTCAACATTATGAATATGTGTATCACTACTAGCGAGATTCATCAAAAATAGACCACTCTTCAAGGGTGCATGACCATAAAAGATATTACTCATATAAATAGAACAACCATTATTCTCTGATTTAAATGAATAACCGTCTCGCATTAAACATGATCCAGATATAATGTTCATGCTCAACGCTGGCACCAAATAACAATTATTTAGGTCTAATACTAATCCCGAAGGTAGATGTAGAGGTAGCGTGCCGATCGCGATCACATCAACTTTGGAACCATTTCCCACGTGCATCATCACCTCGTCCTTTGCTAGTGTTCGCTTAATCCGTAGTCCCTGTTTCAAGTTGCAAATATTAGCAACAGAACCAGTATCAAATACCCAGGTGCTACTGCGAGCTCTAGTAAGGTACACATCAATAACATGTATATCACATATACCTTTGTTCACCTTGCCATCCTTCTTATCCGCCAATTACTTGGGGCAGTTCTGCTTCCAGTGACCAGTCTGCTTGTAGTAGAAGCACTCAGTTTTAGGCTTAGGTCCAGACTTGGGTTTCTTCTCTTGAGCAGCAACTTGCTTGCTGTTCTTCTTGAAGTTCCCCTTCTTCTTCCCTTTGCCCTTTTTCTTGAAACTAGTGGTCTTGTTGACCATCAACACTTGATGCTCCTTCTTGATTTCTACCTCCGTAGCCTTTAGCATTGCGAAGAGCTCGGGAATTGTCTTATCCATCCCTTGCATATTATAGTTCATCATGAAGCTCTTGTAGCTTGGTGGAAGTGATTGGAGAATTCTGTCAATGACGCTATCATCCGGAAGAGTAACTCCCAGTTGAATCAGTGATTACAATACCCAGACATCTTGAGTATATGCTCACTGATAGAACTATTCTCCTCCATCTTGCAGCTATAGAACTTATTAGAGACTTCATATCTCTCAACCCGGGCATTCTTCTAGAATATTAACTTCAACTCCTGGAACATCTCATATGCTCCATGACGTTCAAAACGTCGTTGAAGTCCCGGTTCTAAGCCGTAAAGCATGGCACATTGAACTATCGAGTAGTCATCAGCTTTGCTCTGCCAGACGTTCTTAATATCATCAGTTGCATCAGTAGCAGGCCTGGCACCCAGCGGTGCTTCCAGGACGTAACTTTTCTGTGCAGCAATGAGGATAATCCTCAAGTTACGGACCCAGTCCGCATAATTGCTACCATCATCTTTCAACTTTGCTTTCTCAAGGAACGCATTAAAATTCAACGGAACAACAGCACAGGCCATCTATCTACAATCAACATAGACAAGCAAGATACTATCAGGTACTAAGTTCATGATAAATTTAAGTTCAATTAATCATATTACTTAAGAACTCCCACTTACATAGACATCCCTCTAATCCTCTAAGTGATCACGTAATCCAAATTCAACTAAATCATAACCGATCATCACGTGAAATGAATTAGTTTTCAATGGTGAACATCTTATGTTGATCATATCTACTATATGATTTACGCTCGACCTTTCGGTCTCCGTGTTCCGAGGCCATATCTGCATATGCTAGGCTCGTCAAGTTTAACCCGAGTATTCTGCGTGTGCAAAACTGGCTTGCACCCATTGTAGATGGACGTAGAGCTTATCACACCCGATCATCACGTGGTGTCTGGGCACGACGAACTTTGGCAACGGTGCATACTCAGGGAGAACACTTCTTGATAATTAGTGAGAGATCATCTTAAAATGCTACCATCAATCAAAGCAAGATAAGATGCATAAAAGATAAACATCACATGCAATCAATATAAGTGATATGATATGGCCATCATCATCTTGTGCTTGTGATCTCCATCTTAGAAGCACCATCATTATCACCATCGTCACTGGCGCGACACCTTGATCTCCATCGTAGCATCGTTGTCGTCTCGCCAATCTTATGCTTCTACGACTATCGCTACCGCTTAGTGATAAAGTAAAGCATTACAGGGCGATTGCATTACATACAATAAAGCGACAACCATATGGCTCCTGCCAGTTGCCGATAACTCGGTTACAAAACATGATCATCTCATACAATAAAATTTAGCATCATGTCTTGACCATATCACATCACAACATGCCCTGCAAAAACAAGTTAGACGTCCTCTACTTTGTTGTTGCAAGTTTTACGTGGCTGCTACGGGCTTAAGCAAGAACCAATCTCACCTACGCATCAAAAGCACAACGATAGTTTGTCACGTTGGTGTTGTTTTAACCTTCGCAAGGACCGGGCGTAGCCACACTCGGTTCAACTAAAGTTGGAGAAACTGACACCCGCTAGCCACCTGTGTGCAAAGCACGGCGGTAGAACCAGTCTCGCATAAGCGTATGCGTAATGTCGGTCCGGGCCGCTTCATCCAACAATACCGCCGAACCAAAGTATAACATGCTGGTACGCAGTATGACTTATATCGCCCACAACTCACTTGTGTTCTACTCATGCATATAACATCAAACCATAAAACCTGGCTCGGATGCCACTGTTGGGGAACGTAGTAATTTCAAAAAAATTCCTATGCACACGCAAGATCATGGTGATGCATAGCAACGAGAGGGGAGAGTGTTGTCTACGTACCCACGTAGACCGAAGCGGAAGCGTTGACGCAACGTAGAGGAAGTAGTCGTACGTCTTCCCGGTCCAGCCGATCCAAGCACCGTTACTCCGGCACCTCCGAGTTCTTAACACACGTATAGCTCAATGACGCACCCCGAGCTCCGATCCAGCAAAGCTTCGGGGAGGACTTCCGTCAGCACGACGGCGTGGTGATGATCTTGATGTTCAACCATCGCAGGGCTTCGCCTAAGCACCGCTACAATATGACCGAGGTGTAATATCATGGAGGGGGGCACCGCACACGGCTAAGGAACGATCACGAAGATCAACTTGTGTGTCATGGGGTGCCCCCCGCCCCCGTATATAAAGGAGCAAGGGGGGAGGCCGGCCGGCCCCTTGGGGCGCACCAAGGAGGAGGAATCCTCCTCCTAGTAGGAGTAGGATTCCTCCTTTCCTACTCCTACTAGGAGGGGGAAGGAAGGGGGAGAGGGGGGAAGGAAAGGGGGGCGCTGCCCCCCTCCTTGTCCAATTCAGACCAGAGGGAGAGGGGGCGCGCGGCCC
>NC_057795.1:156229549-156230420 GCF_018294505.1 Triticum aestivum | reverse complement strand
GTGCGTGACAGTCGGGACCCACCTGGTCGAAGCGTATGTAGCATTGTCATTCTGGTCGTGAACGTGTACATACATATTGGTCGATGTAGAAGCACGCACGTGTCATAGTAGAGGCGTGCACGTAGCATGTACACGTACGTACAGCGGCGAGGGTGCAAGAAAGAAAATACGGCCACGTACGTACATACGGGCAGCGTCTCGAACGCCTACTCGTGCATACGTACATGGCTGGGTCGGAACGGAGAAACATCATCGTCGTCGTGTTCATGGGGAGCCAACCGGCTGGGTCGGAACGGAATGCGTGGTCGTGTTCATCGGGAGGGCTTGGACGGAACAGGCGATGGAAACGAGGCCTGGCGTACCGCAGAATGGAGGAAACGGCCTTGTGTTTGACCGGCCACGTTCGTAACGGGGTCCTGTTGATCGGGAGGGGCTTGGCGTACCGCAAAACGGAGGAAATGGACCTCCTACGGTCGAAACGGGGGTCCTGTCGATCGGGAGGGGTGTAGCGTACCGCAAAATGGAGGAAACGAACCTCCTACGATCGAAACGGGGGTCCTGTTGATCGGGAGGGGTGTGGCGTACCACAAAACGGACGAAACAGACCTCCTACGGTCAAAACGGGGGTCCTGTTCATCAGGAGGGGTGTGGCGCACCGCAAAACGGGACTTCACGGGATACTGTTCATCTCCACCGTCGACCTCCTCCAGCCTCCACGGGCTACCGTCGACCTCCTTCAGCCTCCACGGGCTCCTGTTCATCCAGCCTCCACCGCGCGCTACTCCACCGGCTACTGTTCAACCACCCCTCCACCGTCTACTGTTCATCCAGCCCTCCACACCACGGGGTCCTGTTCAACCACCCCTCCACG